>NC_134688.1:442258029-442558029 GCF_050947455.1 Rhinoderma darwinii | reverse complement strand
CTGCTGCCTGTACCCTGTATCCCGTACTATCGTTACCTGCTGTAAAAGCCAAGTCGTGTCTTCCGCCGCATCCGCGGCGTCACCTGCTGTGAAAGCCAAGTCGTGTCTTCCGCCGCGTCCGCGGCGTCACCTGCTGTGAAGGCCAAGTCGTGCCTTCCCGCTGAATTCGCGGCGTCACCTGCTGTGAAAGCCAAGTCGTGATCCTGCCACTGTCTACTATTGCGTCAGGTACCCGTTTTGAACTATAGACAATGTTTTGTACCTAGTTGGCCAGCTGCTACCCTGCTACGCGGTACGGCCCAGTGGGTCCACACCCCGCGCCGTGACAGTTAGTATGTTGCACTTGCTACAGGGGCAGTGTGTGGCACTAAATACAGGGGGCATTGTGACACTATCTACAAGCGCACTGTCAAAATATCATTAGGAAGCACTGTGGCATTATCTACATGGACACTGTGGTATTATCTGTAGGGGGCATTGTGGCACTATCTACAGGGGGCACTCTAGCACTATCTACAGCGGGCACTGTGGCAGTATCTACAGGGGGCACTATCTACAGGGGACACAAAGTGTAGCACTATCCACACTGGTTTTTATGCTACAAGCAGAGGTCGACACATGTCTACTAGCCTTGCTCTTTATATTAGAGCTTGTAACATATAGAACTGGGCTGTGTATACATGCAGACCAATACTCATAGTGTAAAAACCAAAGGGAAGCAGGAGAATGGTGAAAATAACTTGTTTGAAAAAGTATATATTTTGAAACCCCCTTTATAAATCCTATGTTTACCCCTGACTATAGGGAGTGCAGAGGTGCTTAGTCACTCCTTTAGTTCATAATAGAGCGATGACTAGTATGGTGGATCTGTTTTCAAATTAATCCCAACAAATTCTGCTGGATTCCATAGACTTCAAATAGGGTCTGTTCTGGGTTAGCACTGCAGTCTACGTTATTCTTGCCATCAAAAAGAAACAGAAACCTGTCCACAGGTTTTGTGTGATATTGCAGCTCAGCCCCTTTCACTTCAATGGAACTGAGCTGCAATACCAGACACAACCCATAGACAGGTATGGCACTGTTTCTGAAAGAAAGCAGTCAAGTTTTTCTAATCCTGGACATGTGAATGGATAACAAAAGAATATTGGAAATGAAGCTAGGAAGCCTTAATATGGTGTTTTTATCATAACATTTTTGTGAAATGCAATCTACACTCTTCTCTCATAGTACTATGTATCTGCATATTACAGATTGCTTGTGACAAATTATTCATAGTATAACCCTCTCCTGGTTGCCTTGTTATCTTTTCAATTTTTCCTCCAGGGCATGTTTTTGTTAAATCCTCCTCATCTGTCAGTTTGTTTATGTACTGTATGTACTTTTACTGTGAATTTGAGTTTTACCGCAAGGCATACAGTAGGAGCTACTGCAATCTATATTTTTATCTTAATGCTTGCTTACAATCCCGTAGTTTCTGAGTCTCTAACATGCTTGAGAAAGGTCCTATTGGTTTGCAACATTGCATATTTGGGTGAATAAATTCCTCCCTTTTTTGGATGTGCTCTCTCGTCTTTCTATTTGGATTACATCAAAGGTCTTTGGATCAGGTTTTGATGAGGCTTGCACCCATATAATCATATATCTGGTGCTGTGATATTCCATTGTTTGACATTGAGTGAACCTAAAGATCTTCAACTGTCATGATAGCCTTTGTTTTCAGGAATGTTTACTAAGAAAGGTGCTCATTTTACCATACAAGATTACTTCAAGTGAATATCTGCCTTTTAACACAATGTCGTTTTTTAGATCCAAAATTCTGTGCTGATTAATTTCTTAATATATCTTTATAGTGGTCGTCATTTTTCTTATACAGAGATCCTGTAACTGTGTTTTGCCACTTCACAGCATCTGAAATGGTCGTATGGTGTCAGCAAACCAGCTTTGGAAAATTGCCATCCAAAAGCTAGTTTGCGCTCCATTCATTGTAATCTCCATATTGCGCCCAGCGTGTAAGAAATGCGCACACATTTTGTATTGCTGAAGTCTGCAAAAATTGCCAAATATGTTTTCAGGTGTGTTATCCCAGTGGCATTCATCTGTTTTAAAAAAACATCACCTAAAATCTCATATTCACATTTTTTTTCTCGATTTTTCCTTCCATATTTTAAAAAAAGTTAAATATATACATTTTATTTTTACACAATATGGAAGCCCAATATGTTCTGATAAAAACAAGACCAAATACTTGTAGGTTGGAAGAGTAATAGAAGAACAGTTTGCTTTTAAATTCTCACATGGTTAAAACTTGAAAATGGGCCTGGTCAGGAAATGGTTAAAGGATCTGCTGGTAAATCTTGGTGCCAGATACCACAGGACACCTTTAAAAGTCTTATGGAGTCAATGTCTCATGCTGATCTGTGTACAGATATAGTGGATATAAAAAGTCTACTCACCCCTGTTAAAATGCCCGTTTTTTGTCATGTTACAAAATCAGTCCAAGATTAATCATTTAAGAACTGTTTCCACCTTTAACGTCACCTATAATCTGTACAATTGTATTAAAAAACAAACTGAAATATTTTATGGTGGAACAATAAAAATAAAGAACAAAAATAATGTGGTTGCATAAATATGCACACCCTTAGATGAATACTTTGTTGAATTACCCTTTGACTTTATGACAGCATTCAGTCTTTTTGGGTAGAAGTCCATCAGCATGGCACATCTTGACTTGGCAATTGTTGCCCACTCTTCTCTGCAAAAGCGCTCCAAATCTGTCAGATTGTGAGGGCATCTCCTGTGTACAGCCCTATTCAGGTCACCCCACAGATTTTCAATGGGATTCAGGTCTGGGCTCTGGCTGGGCCATTCCAAAACTTTGATGATCTTTCTGGTGAACCCATTCTTTTGTTGATTTGGGGGTATGATTTTGGTCATTGTCGTGCTGAAAGGTGAAATTCCTCTTTATCTTCAGCTTTTTAGAAGAGCCCAGCAGGTTTTGTACCAATATTGCCTGATATTTGGAACTGTTCATAATTTCCTCCACCTTGACTAAAGCCCCAGTTCCAGCTGCAGAAAAACAGCCCCAAAGCATAATGCTGATTCCACCATGCTTCACTGTGGGGATGGTGTTATTTTGGTGATATGCAGTGTTGGCTTCGCACCAAACATACTTTTTGGAATTTCGGCCAAAAAGTTCAACCTTGGTCTCATCAGACCATAACATGTTTTCCCACACACTTTTTGCAGACTTGAGGTAGGCCTTTGCAAAACATTGCCGGGCTTGGATGTTTTTCTTTGTTAGAAAAGCCTTCCGTCTTGCCACCCTACCCCACAGCCCATGCATATGAAGAATACAGGAGATTGTTGTCACATGCACTACACAACCAGTACCTGCCAGAAAGTCCTGCAGCTCCTTTAATTTTGCTGTAGGCCTCTTGGTAGCCTCCCGTACCAATTTTTGTCTTGTCTTTTCATCAAGTTTTGAGGGACCTCCTGTTCTTGGGAATGTCACTGTTGTGCCAAATGTAATCCACTTCTTGATGACCGTCTTCACTGTTATCAATGGTATATCAAATGCCTTGGAAATTCTTTGGTACTCTTCTCCTGACTGATGCCCTCCAACAATCAGATCCATTTGATGTGTTGTAAGCTCTTTACGGACCATGGCTTTTGCTGTCACATGCAACAACAAAAAATGTCAGGAAAATCCTAATAGAACAGTTTAACTTTATATGGGGTTACTCAGAATTACTTTAAATAATGGCAGCTGTGTACTGACTACTATTTAACATGAGTTTAAATGTGATTGGCTAATTCTGAACACAACCACATCCCCAATTATAAGAAGGTGTTCACACTTATGCAATCACATTATTGTCGTTTTTGTTAGTTTTATTTATCCCCTCTAAAAGATTTCAGTTTGTTTTTCAATATAATTTTACAGATTATGGGTCACATTGAAGGTGGAAAATGTTCTGAAATGATTCATCTTGTATTGATTTTTTGACATGACAAAAACCTGACATTTTAACAGGGGTGTGTAGACTTTTTATATCCACTGTGTATATATATATTGTGTGTGTGTGTGTGTGTGTGTGTGTGTGTGTGTGTGTGTGTGTGTGTGTGTATGTGCATATATATATATATATATATATATATATATATGTAAATGAGCCAATGAATTGTGAGACCCACTCACCCACCTCTTTCACTTTGCATTGGCAGATTTAAAATTTTTTTAATGTATGTTATTCTTTTTCTTTTTTAACTATATATAAAAAAAACTTTTGTTATATTTACATTTTGTATGTCTTGCCCTACTTTTTCTGATTTTATGAGTGTTGATTTTGGTGCATTGAGAACTTCACTATAATCAGGAAATATATATTTGGTGTTGGTTGTCATTGGAAACAGACAGCACGATTGTTATCAGACACACCCCCTAGCAGTTTAGCTGAGCTGCTATAATGCAGGTGCAGGTAATTTTTGATATGTCAGATTACCGTAGGGCACTTGGTGTAAAGATAAAACTTTGCAGAATCCAAATCATCAAAGCAAGTTTTGTGAAGATGTTGAGCCAGCAACAAATGCAAAAAGATTTCATTCCTGAAGCCTTAGAACTGTAACTGTAGCTCTGGACTATAATGCATGCTGTTACTCAGGATGAGTACAAGGTAAGGAATTTAATGTATTTAGCACGTTTTAATAGTGTCCAAGGGTGAACATACCCTTTAACATAATTAGTCAGTAAATACTTTGTATTCTTCCCATGGATAATTTCTCGTGCCTTGCTGTTGTTTGCTTCCAACAGGTACAAAACATCCAGAAATGTACTGTATTATCAAATCAATCATTTTTTGGTACACATTCAAAAAAAATGTTTTTATCTATATTTTTTTATTTATTATCTAAAATAAAAAAACGGCATAATTAACTATAATATAAATAATTGTTATTGGCCTGTAGAAATTAATTAGGAGAACTTCATGTAGAATTGTTGAAATTCTTCCAAAATCTACGGTAACGTTGATGCCAATTCTTTGCACATGGGACATTTGAATGACAGGCTTTGATAAAGGAGATGATGTGAAAACAGGTGGTCTGGGATGTCGGTAACAACAGAACATCTGGTCTTTAAAGTTTGACATTGTTAGATTTCATTGTGTTTCTCCATCTAAGCCGTGTTGGTGCTAAAGTTGAGTATCTAGGTTGGAACAATGTAAAAGTGTGTCCCCTTGGAATCTACAGTGATATAAATAAAAGTGGAAAATGTTTAACAGATGATGAAGTATTCATTGTGATCAATGAGCATCACTTATGATAATCTGTGATCATTGCTGCATAAAGGAAATAATATTTCAAACAATTACCCATAAAGGGATCTTAATTATTTTGATACTTAAAGAGGCTCTGTCACCAGATTTTGCAACCCCTATCTGCTATTGCAGCAGATAGGCGCTGCAATGTAGATTACAGTAACGTTTTTATTTTAAAAAAACGAGCATTTTTGGCCAAGTTATGACCATTTTTGTAGTTATGCAAATGAGGCTTGCAAAAGTCCAAGTGGGTGTGTTTAAAAGTAAAAGTCCAAGTGGGTGTGTATTATGTGCGTACATCGGGGCGTTTTTAATACTTTCACTAGCTGGGCGCTCTGATGAGAAGTAACATCCTCTTCTCTTCAGAACGCCCAGCTTGTGACAGTGCAGATCTGTGACGTCACTCACAGGTCCTGCATCGTGACGGCCACATCGGCACCAGAGGCTACAGTTGATTCTGCAGCAGCATCAGCGTTTGCAGGTAAGTCGATCTTACCTGCAAACGCTGATGCTGCTGCAGAATCAACTGTAGCCTCTGCTGCCGATGTGGCCGTCACGATGCAGGACCTGTGAGTGACGTCACAGATCTGCACTGTCACAAGCTGGGCGTTCTGAAGAGAAGAGGATGTTACTTCTCTTCACAGCGCCCAGCTAGTAAAAGTATTAAAAACGCCCCGATGTACGCACCTAATACACGCCCACTTGGACTTTTACTTTTAAACACACCCACTTGGACTTTTGCAAGCCTCATTTGCATAATTACAAAAATGGTCATAACTTGGCCAAAAATGCTCGTTTTTAAAAAATAAAAACGTTACTGTAATCTACATTGCAGCGCCTATCTGCTGC
Source organism: Rhinoderma darwinii (assembly GCF_050947455.1). Taxonomy (NCBI): domain Eukaryota; kingdom Metazoa; phylum Chordata; class Amphibia; order Anura; family Rhinodermatidae; genus Rhinoderma; species Rhinoderma darwinii. The sequence continues at coordinate 442,551,862 of NC_134688.1, read as the reverse complement.
AATAGCAGATAGGGGTTGCAAAATCTGGTGACAGAGCCTCTTTAATAAACAGATGTCATTAAAGAGAGGTACAATGGAAAATAATAATTCCTAATATCCTCCCACTATCAGAACTGTTCTCTTTATGAGCAGGAATAATTGAGTGATCCAATATTAGAATATGGAAAAGATTTAAGAAATATAAAAATGTCGCTCCCCTAAAGTATTAGGCTTCCGGTCCAGTATTTGCAAATATATGGGAGTGCTTGTTATGCCCACCTTGTGATAGTGAAGTGAATAAAGTTGTCACAGGGTTCACCGGGCTAAAAACCAAGGAGATTGTTCTTGTTGTTTCTAAAGGCTTTATTGACTACACGTTTCAGGACCCTTCATCAAGACTAAAAGATAAATACAAAAATATTGGTTTAAATACCTCCAAAAAAAGAACAGCTCCTGGGGCAATGAAGCCACTTTTTGTGATTGGTTCACCATGCTATAACATTGTGGATAAATACAGTATATAGTAAAAAAAAAAACAAAAAAAAACATTTCATATCATCATGGTTACGTGGGCCCTTTGGTGTTTAAGACACATTGGGCCCAATAATGCCAAAACTTCTTTTGCACCATACCACAATAAAGCTGCCAGTGGCATTTTTTGAGATTTTTCTTTGCATGTTTTGACATGAATATATAATTTTTACCAACAAACGCAACAAAAATGCAGAAAAAATATCTGAAGAGGGGAGAAAGGAAGCAGCATGTCACAGAATTTGTAATTGAACGCTTTCACAGTCCAAAATGTGGATGCTGTATTTGTTCAGGTTACTGGGAAAATATTTTTGCTTTTGTTTACCCACATTCCAACAGTTTTTATTTTAATTTTTTTTATTTTTATGTTGATGTAGCAGTATAAGGTACGACGTTTTTTAGCCAACATTTTGTGATACACATAAGTAATAAGTAGGAATTTAGTTTGTATGAATTTTTATTATTGGGAAAATAATAGCAATTTCGCCATTTCTTTGGCCTTTTTTTACACCATTCACGGGTAACCACAAATAATTTGTTCATTGTCTTGTACGAGTTGTTACGGTTACAGCGATTCCAAATTTGTCTATGTTTTTTACTGTTTTGTGATGTTTACCTAATAAAGTATATTGTAAAAAAAATTGATTTATTGTGATATTTTGCACTTTTATTTTTTAGAAACGTAAACTTTACCAGGAAAATACTTAGTTTTTATTTTTTTTTTCATTTTTTATTTACCTATAATAGCCTGACAGATGTCTATATATCTGTATATGCCAGTACATTATGCCTGTGAATAATAATACTATTGAGGCATTTAGGCAGAGAAAATCCTCTCATAGACAGCAGTGCAGAGTGTGGCCACTGTAAGGCTGGGTTCACACGTGGCGGAATTTCACTTGAATTCCGCTGCAGACACTCCGCAGCGTTAATCCGCAGCGGAGCCGTTTCTCCATTGACTTCCACTTCTATTTAGAAGTGTTCGTTTAGACGATGCGTAAAATTCCGCTGCGGAGCATAGGCTGCGGAGCGGAATTTGGTGTCCGCAGCATGCTCTGTCTGTTGCGGACCAGTGGCGGACTGGTTGCGGACTCATGGCGGAATTTCTCCATTGACTTCAATGGAGATTCTAAGTTCCGCAATGAAGTCCGCAGCTGTCATGCACATGTTATGTGTGCTGCGGATGCGTCTTGCTTTTTTGACATGACATTTCTTCATTCTGGCTGGACCTATGTATTTCTAGGTCTACAGCCAGACTGAGGAAGTCAATGGGGCTCCCGTAATTACGGGAGCGTTGCTAGGCGACGTCAGTAAATAGTCACTGTCCAGGGTGCTGAAAGAGTTAAGCGATCGGCAATAACTGTTTCTGCACCCTGGACAGTGACTACCAATCCCAATATACAGCAACCTGTCAAAAAAATAGAAGTTCATACTTACCGAGAACTCCCTGCTTCTGTCTCCAGTCCGGCTTCCCAGGATGACGTTTCAGTCTAAGTGACGGCTGCAGCCAATCACAGGCTGCAGCGGTCACATGGACTGCCGCGTCATCCAGGGAGGTCGGGCTGGATGCCGAAAGAGGGACGCGTCACCAAGACAACGGCCGGTAAGTATGAAATTCGTTTACTTTGACTAGGGAAAGTGCTGTCCCTTCTCTCTATCCTGCACTGATAGAGAGAAGGGAAGCAGTTTTCCCGCAGTCCGCAGCAGCTAGTCCGCATCAATTTACTGCACATTTTTGGCAGATCCGCCGCAGAATCTGCAACGCAGATTCTGTGCGGCATTGATGCAGACAGTTGCGGAGGAAATCCGCCACGTCTGGCCGTGCCCTAAGTGTATCTGCCTCCTGTACACAAGGTGCAAGTTTGAGACCCAGTAGAGACACCTTAGAAGAAATGGCTAAATAATAATTAAATATAAAGATGCTTTTCCCCAGCATGTGTAAGGTCAGAAGTAAGAACACAGCAGTGTCATGTCTAGTGTCTCCTGAGTGGAAATAAAAATGCAGCGGGCCCTCCCTCCTTCAGTTGGCCCGGGAATTTGCCCGACTTTGTTGGGTGTTGATGCTGGCCCTGTATATATAGTGCACCCTTATTTTACTATAGGTTAGGCCTCATGCACACAAACATATTTTTTTTCCTCCTGTAAATACTGGCGTAAATACGGGTCCTTGGTCACACGTATTCGACCCGTATTGCACCAGTATTTACGGACCCGTGCCCATAAATACAGGTCCGGTGTCACCAGCATTCCACCCGTATTTACGGGCACGTTTTCGATGCAAAATTGCAATGCACTAATCGGCAGCCCTTCTCTCTATCAGTGCAGGATAAAGAGAAGGGGCAGCCCTTTCCGTAGTAAAATTAACAGAAATTCATACTTACCCGGCCATTGTCTTGGTGACGCGTCCCTCTTTCAACATCCAGCCCGACCTCCCTGGATGATGCGGCAGTCCATGAGACCGCTGCAGCCTATGATTGGCTGCAGCAGTCACATGGGCTGAAACGTCATCCCAGGAGGCCGGACTGGCGGAAGAAGCAGGGAGTTCTGGGTAAGTATGAAAGTCTTTTTTTTTTTTACAGGTTGATCTATATTGTGATTGGTAGTCACTGTCCAGGGTGCTGAAAGAGTTACTTCCGATCGTTTAACTCTTTCAGCACCCTGGACAGTGACTATCCCCTGACGTCGCCTAGCAACGCTCCCGTAATTACGGGTGCACACACCTAGTCACCCGTGATTACAGGAGCCCCATAGACTTTTATGGGCCTGCCCGTGCAGTAATTACGGCCTGAAATAGGACATGTTCTATATTTTTCAACGGCACGGGCACCTTCCCTTAAGCATATGGGGAGGTACCCGTGGCAAATAGAAGTCCATGGGCCCGTAAAAACGTGCCGTAATTACGGGCGTTTTTACATTCATGTGCATGGGGCCTAAGTGTTGCAGTAGGACAAATATTTTATGCTATGTAAATCGCCCCCAAAAAAATAAAAAACATATTTTGTATGTAAGTGCAAAGATTGGTGGGAAAGAAAAAAAAAGGCAATGTCTAGATATTAAAACTCAGGCGGCAACCAAGCTCATTGGATAAGCAGTTAATATAACACATCATGAGGAATTCCACAATATATAAAAGAATAACTCAGGTTAAGAATCCTCGTTCAGGGTAGGTATACAGACGAATTATACTACAGAAGTGGAGTTGGATCCATTCAAAGAACTTGCAAAAGATTGGCAAATAGCCTATTGCAGGTTATTCATGCTATGGAATTCTAGGTCTAGTTGGATCAATTCAGGACCATTTTATATATATAATGGTCCTGAATTGAATGAGCTTATAAATGCTGATGCAAAATGCTGCCATGTGAAAGTAGACTTAGAATGTGACCTGTGAGATTAACCTTACTCACAACAGATACAGGCTAAGATAAAACAGCCTATGGATGAGTTCACACGACCGCATTTTATGGTCTGTATACCGTCCCCCACACCCGACACCTGCAGTTTCGATGAATCTAATTTTGAACCCCATATGATACCAGTTCAGTTTAGTAGAACTGTGGCGGTCTGGTTGTTGCAGCTGTAATACAAACACTTATTATGGCCGTGTGAAAATGCTCTATGTCTGTCAATTGTATTTTGTTGATGTCCAAGACAAAACGATCAGCCTTCTGATTATAGAAGAATTTTAAAAAATTGCTGTCTCTATAGTTTGCTAATAAACAAATGGTCTCTCTTTGACTGCAGCGCTGACGTCAGCAGGAGGTAAACACGCACAGATGCATGGGTCCACTGGACTTGAGGGGTCATCTTTATTTTAGTAAACATGCTGTATACTTGTCAAGTCAAATCAAGGGTAAGGTAGATAGGGGGCTCACTGTGGTGCATCCAAGGTCCCTCAGACACCTGGAAGCAGCTCTGTTTGGCTGTTTATAAGTGACAGTGCAACTTGTAACACTATTTAACTAATTAATGTTCTATAAGTAGTCGATCATTTTCTTATAGTTCTTACTATCCTCCATGAAATTCTAATTCCTTACTAAGAGACCCTGGTACCGAATATTGGTTGTCCTTCTTGGACAACTTATTCATATTAGGGGATCCCGATGATAAGCTGATCACAGTGTCCTGCTGCTCGATATTTCAGTGATCAGCTGTAATCTGTGAGGGACCTGACAGTGTTCCGTTCCCCTGTAGTGCCCCCACAGGAAAAATTAAGCATTACTAGGTTTTTATTAAAATCGATGCGATGTTCATGTAATGAATTTGATGCAACGGTTTCTTTCCGAGCAAAAGAAACTCTTTAAAGATTTCCTCCATTTGGCAAATAGATGGGGGTCCTGAATAGAGGACCTCCCTTTATCAACTCAAAATTATCTGTTGGAGTATTTTAATAGGTTTTAAAAACCAGACAATTTTGAATTTAAAAAATGTCCATCTTATCATAGGTACAGCTGGTACCTCTTCTTTCAAACACAGCATTTGGTTTGCCTCATGACATGAATTAATCTCCACATGCTTTACCAAGTGCAAGGACTAAATGGAAATGGAATCTGTTTTCTAAAACTACTTTCTTACTCTGTGATTCTTATAATATCTGAAGAATAGTGGTCACCTATACATTAACAAATATATATTTGAATACAAATTTTGAGTTGTCCTCTTCTGTCAAATTAATTAAAATTCTCTGTTTCTTGGTCGGTTTTCAGACAGGTAACTTACTACTTTAAACATTCGCTTTGTAAGTGGGCAAATTTGTTAGTATACTAGTATAACCATATTTGATTCACACTACAAATTCATATTTCAGTAGTTTATCCTTAATTGACTTATAATGGACTACAAATACAGCGCCATTAAAGCTTTTACAGCTTATTCCATAGGGAAATAATGAGGTTGCAGTGGAGTCCTAGCCTAAATGCTCTTTAATCCTTGTAGTTGCTTAAATTATAGGCCTTTACAGAATACCGATTTTTATTCAGATCTTCATCAATCCAGATTATTTTAATGTCATTCTCATTATTTATCAATTACTTTGTTTTTACTCTCAAAGAAGAAGAGGATAAAGTAAAATATATTTTATTTGAAGCTTTGCTTTTCATTACTGTGACATTTGAGATAATGACTTGCCACATGCAATACATTACGTAAGATTATAACACTTTAGTAAAAGGACACCTGAGAACACATTAACCTGAAACCTCAGTACTAATTGCACTGATACACAAGAGTTCTGCACTGGAACATGACAAAATAAGATTATATACCCAAGAAGAGTAAAAGGCTAACTCTTCTTTTGTGATTATATGATCTGGTAAGATATTTAGTTATATCACCTACATTTTTTGTATATACTTATTATAAAAACATATTGAAATATACTTTTTTTTTTTTTATCTTTTTTTATTTTGGCATATCTTATATATTTTTTTTCATTTTCTATATATGATTAAGAGGACAGTCATCTTGCCTAAGCAATGAATAGCAGATCCAGTGATTTTACAGTAGGCGCCTGGACAAAGGGAAAACTGAGGAAAGCGCCACTTAATATATTTTGACATCTTGGGTTGCCAGTTCACCACAAAGTGAATTACTGGCGTGAATTCCTGTGAATTTCTTAGGCTGTAGGAGCAAAACCAGCAACTTTTTGTGCAAAAAAAACTTGCACTAAAATTTGCTACTTTTATTTCACCACCGAAGTGGCGTAAACCGCTTTTTTTTTATAGTATAATTTTTTATTGTTGTTGATTTAAATAACAAAATATTCCATACTACATAACAAAAAAAAAACTAAGAAAATGTTTTGAGTTAACATTATATTAAACAAAATATTATGTTGTACAGACACTAACTTAAAAGTCAATGCTGGAAAATCAACAGTCATCCCCTAAAACCCTGGATATTAACTCGTCGGGTGAGGGGAGAGAGAGAGAGAGAGAGAGAGAGAGAAAGAAAGAAAGAAGAAATAATAAAAAAATTATATAAAAAAAATAATAAACCTCTGTGTAAACCTCTTTATAAATTCCCCCATAGACGTCTTTGAGAGAGTGTTATGTGTGCATGCTCTGTAAGACTCTGTTTACATCTGACTCCATCACAGAATCCATCATATTTGATAGGAAGAATAGTACAGCATGCAGTATTATTCTTCCGATCAATACGACGTACATCCCAACAGAACCTGACGGGTCCCAATATGTCAGTAGGGTCTATTGGGCGTCGTTAATGTCCATCGTGTGACGCTTCTAGCACTTTAAATTCTGTTCCAGTGACGAGCAATGATGAGCAGAGCAACGTAATTGACAACGAATTTGTGGACTCAGCTTAATGTGTGCAGAGGTCAATGCGCAGGAAGGGGAAGGAGGGAGGAGGACCTGTCCCCATAATTTAGTATCCGATAATGGTTACCGTCTACAATATCCGTCTTCAGGAATCAGAAAAGCAGTCCTAGGTTGTAGACACTGTCTCCCATCATGATTCACCAAGGACAAAAGGTGAAACGGTGCAGGAAAAGCGGAGACATAACAGATGAAATCAATTGTTGGTGAGGTAATACATATTGTTGACTGTTCTTTAGTATGCACAATATATAGAGTTCTTAACCCCTTAAGGACGGAGCCTTGTTTTGGCCTTAAGGCTCAGAGCCCATTTTTAAAATCTGACATATTTCACTTTATGTGGTAATAATGTCGGAATGCTTAAACCTATCCAAGCGATTCTGAGATTGTTTTCTCGTGACACATTGGGCTTTATGATAGTGGTAAAATTTGGACGATATATTCAGTGTTTATTGATGAAAAATTGCAAAATTTAGATAAAATGTATAAAAAATATCATTTTTCAGAATTTAAATGCATCTGCTTGTAAAACAGACAGTTATACCACCCAAAATAGTTACTAGTTCACATTTCCCATATGTCTACTTTAGATTGGCATCGTTTTTTGAACATTCTTTTATTTTTCTTGGACGTTACAAGGCTTAGAACATAAACAGCAATTTCTCATATTTTTAAGAAAATTTCAAAAGCCTTTTTTTTTATGTACCTGTTCAGCTCCGAAGTGGCTTTGAGTGGCCTATTTATTAGAAACCCCCATAAAACACCCCATTTTGAAAACTAGACCCCTCAAAGTATTCAAAACAGCATTTAGAAAGTTTATTTAACCCTTCAGGCATTTCACAGAAATTAAAGCAAAGTAGGGGTGAAATTTATAAATTTAATTTTTCTTGCTGAATTTCAATTGTTTTAAAAAAAAATCTGTAACACAGAAGGTTTTACCAGAGAAACACTACTAAATATGTATTGTCCAGATTCTGCAGTTTTTAGAAATGTCCCACATGTGTCTCTAGTGCGCTCGTGGACTAAAACACAAGCCCCAGAAACAAAGAAGCACCTAGTACATTTTGAGGCCTCTTTTTTTATTAGAATATATTTTAGGCAGCATGCCAGGTTTGAAGAGGTGTTGAGGTGCCAAAGCAGTAGAAATCCCACAAAAGTGACCCATTTCGGAAACTACACCCCTCAAGTAATTAATTTATGGTTGTTGTTACCATTTTAACCCCACAGTTTTTACACAGCACGTATTTGAATTGGGCTGTGAAATTAAAAAAATGACATTTTTTTCCAATAAGATGTCACTTTTGATAAAAACGTCTTATTTTCACAGTGAACAAAATACCCCATTTTGTTGCCCAATTTCTCCTGAGTGCAGCAAGACCCCATTTGTGGCGATAAACTGCCGTTCGAGCCCATGGGAGGCCTCAGAAGGGAAGGAGCGCTGTGTGTTCTTTGGAGTGCAGATTTTGCTGGATTGGTTTTCGGGTGCCATGTCGCATTTGCAGAGCCCCAGAGGTATCAAAGCAATTTGAAACTACACCCCTCAAGGAATTAATTGATGGGTAATGTGACCATTTAGACCGCATGGTTTCTTCACAGAACTTATTTGAATTGGGCTGGGAATTAAAAAAATAATATTTTTTTTCCAATAATATGTAGTTTTAGCTCAAAATGTCTTATTTTTACAAGAAATAAAATACTCCATTTTGTTGCCCAATTTCTCCTGAGTGCAGCAATACCCCATTTGTGGCAATAAACTTCCGTTTGGGCCGATGGGAGGGCTCAGAAGGAAAGGAGCGCTATTTGTTCTTTGGAGTGCAGATTTTGCTGGATTGGTTTTCAGGTGCCATGTCGCATTTGCAGAGCTCCAGAGGTATCAAAGCAAAAAGCAATAGAAACCCACCAGAAGTGACCCTATTTTGGAAACTACTCCCCTCAAGGAATTCATTTATTAGTGTTGTGACCATTTTGACCCCATTGTTTTTTCACATAACTTATTTGAATTGGGCTGGGAATGCAAACAAAATTAATTTTTTCCAATAATATGTAGTTTTGTCTGAAAATTTCTTCTTTTCACAAGAAATAAAATACCCCATTTTGTTGCCCAATTTGTCCTGAGTGCGGCAATGCCCAATTTGTGGTGATAAACTGATGTTTGGGCACATGGGAGGGCTTAGAAGGAAAGGACCACCATTTGGCCTACTGGGGATTTTCTGGTGCTAAGTCATGTATGCAGAAGCCCCTGAGGTACCAGTACAGTTGAAACCCCCAAGAAGTGACCCCGTTTTAAAAACTACACCCCTTAAGGCATTCATCTAGAGGTGTAGTGAGCATTTTGACCGGAGACATACACCCCATAAACTGTAATGTGGGTTCACCCGGGTACGGCAATACCCTCAATGTGGCTGGGCACACGGCAGGGCTCAGAAGGGAAAGATGAGGGGGATAAGATGTGCGGAGTGCATCAGGGTAAGTGAAACTGGGGTAGATTAAAAATCAAGGGATGTATGATACATTTTGAAGCACTCTTTCATACAGAGCCATAGTTTTTCGGGACACGTGTCGCATTGATATATTGTGTCCTCCCTTATCCCCCTCTTATAGCAGACTTTGTACCTCTTTTGACTTTTTCCTTTCTTGCCAGTTTGGGGAACTTCTCCTGGAAAGTATTGCCCTGGTAAGATGCGTGTGGCCCCGCTTCCAGAAGTACTGGGTGTCCCCCCTTCTTGGTCCCTAAAAATTAGTTTCTTGATAACCACCTCTTGAAATTCCAGGAAAGTTCCTGTCTGGCCTGCACATCGACGTAGCACATACACATTGTACAATGGCATCTGTATGATGTGTACGACCAGCTTCTTATACCACACCGCATGGCGTTGTAGGGCTCCAGGGCTTGATCTGACAAGTCCACCCCTCCCATGTACTTACTGTAATCCAGGATGCAGTCTGGTTTGGGGGTCTCTGTACTGGTACCTCGTACAGGTACATGGGTACTGGTGTGGGCATGTATTGTTGTCAATACAAGGACATCTCTCTTGTCCTTGTACTTGACACACAATATGTTGCTGCAAGATTGTGCCCTGCTCTCACCCTTTCTTCTAGCAGTGCCGCATGCTGCAGGACTTCTGGAAGCGAGGCAGTTGAAGAGTGGGACGCTGGTATACAAATTATCCAGGTAGAGTTGGTAACCCTGGTCCAGCAGTGGGTGCACCAAATCCCACACAATTTTTGCATTAACTCCCAGTAAGGGGGGGCATTCTGGGGGCTGAGCACTGGTGTCCTTCCCTTCATATATCCTAAATTTGTAGGTATACCCTGATGCACTCTCGCACAGCTTATACATCTTCACGCCATACCTTGCCCTCTTACTCGGCAGGTACTGGCGGAATTGAAGCCTCCCTTTAAAATGTACCAAGGACTCATCAATAGAAATACACGTCTCGGTGGTGTATGCTTGGGAAAACTGGGCACTGAAACGGTCTAACAGGGGTCTCCGTTTATACAAACGGTCAAAACTGGGGTCATCTTGGAGTAGGCAATGCTCATTAGAAGAAGCGAAGTATTGCCTCATCTTTAATTTTTTTTAGGTTCCAGTTCAGTTCTGAAGTTGCTTTGAGGGGCCTATATATTAGACACCCCCATCAATCACCCCATTTTAGAAACTAGACCCCTCAAAGTATTCACAACAGCATTTAGAAAGTTTATGAACTCTTTAGATGTTTCACAGGAATTTAGATCAAAGTAGAGGTGAAATTTACATATTTATTTTTGTCAGAAAATCCTTTTTATACCATTTTCTTCTATAACACAAAAGGTTTTACCAGAGAAACGCAACTTAATACTTACTGCCCAGATTTTGCAGTTTTGAGAAATATCTCACATGTGGCCCTAGTGCGGTAATGGACTGAAGCGCCGGCCTCCGAAGCAAAGGAGCACCTAGTGGATTTTGAGGCCTCTTTTTTATTAGGCATCATGTCTGGTTTGAAGAGGTCTTGTGGTGCCAAAACAGTGGAAACCCCCCAAAATTGACCCCATTTTGGAAACTAGACCCCTTGAGGAATTCATTGTAGTTTTCTTTGGGTGCATGCGGCTTTTTGATCAGTTTTTATTCTATTTTTAGGTGGCGTGGTGACTAAAAAACAGCAATTCTACTATTGTTTTTTTAGTCTATTTTTTTTTACAGCGTTCACTGTGTGCTATAAATGACATATTCACTTTATTCTGCGGGGCGATACGATTCCGGGGATACCATATGTTTATAGTTTTTTTATGTCTTATGGCGTTTGCACAATAAAATAAGTTTTGTAAAAAATCATTCACTTTTTGTGTTACCTTATTCTAAGAGCCAGAACTATTTTATTTTTCCATCAATAAAGCCGTGCGAGGACTTATTTTTGCGTAACGAACTGTAGTTTCAATCATTACCATTTTTAGGTACATGTGACTTTTTGATCTCTTTTTATTCCATTTTTTGGAAGGTGAAGTGACCAAACAATTGTGATTGTGGTACGGTTTATTATTATTTTCTTTTACGGCGTTCACCATTCTAATTTTGTAGTTCAGGCCGTTACGGACGCGGTGATACCAATTATGTATAGTTTATTTGTTTATTTATCTTTTTTTTATTAATAATAAAGGACTGATAGGGGAAAAAGGGGGATTTTTACTTTTATTACTTTTAAAACTTTTATTTTCTTATTTTTACACATCTTTTTTTAACTTTTTTTTAACTTTATTACTTTGTCCCACTAGGGGACTTGAGGGCAGGAGGCCCTGATCACTATTCTAATACACTGCACTACATGCGTAGTGCAGTGTATCAGAGCTGTCAGCTTTGTCAGGACCCACTAGGCTTCCGTCGATGGCATAGCCGGACGCCATTTTTTGGTGTCCGGTTGCCATAGTAACCATCGCCGGCCACTATCGTGTAGCAGGCCGGCGATGGTAGCTTAACCCCTAAAAAGCCACGATCTCTATTGAACACGGCTTTTAAGGGGTTAATCAGCAGGGACACAGTGATCGGTCCCCGCTGTAGGTGCTGCGACAACTGCTGTACGAGACAGCAGCTGTCACAGCTCCTGTATGTGTCGGGAGGACGGCCGAAATTGGCGTTACTCCCGAGACGTACTATTAGGTCATGGAGCGCGAACGATACAGGTACCATGACCTAACAGTACGTCCAGGAGCGGGAAGGGGTTAAAGAGAAACTCAAGGCAAAAAAATGCAGGGTTTAGGGCATGACCAGACGTGGCGTATTTCTTCCGCCACTGTCCGCATCAATGCCGCACATAATCTGTGTTGCAGATTCTGTTGCGGCTCTGCCTAAAATGGGCATTAAATTGATGCGGACTAGCCGTTGCGTATTCAGGTGAAGAGGGCTTCCCTTCTCTCTATCAGTGCAGGATAGCGAGAAGGGACAGCTCTTTCCCTAGTAAAAGTAAAAGAAATTCATACTTACCCGGCCGTTGTCTTGGTGACGCGTCCCTCTTTCAACATCCAGCCCGACCTCCCTGGATGACTCGGCAGTCCATGTGACCGCTGCAGCCTGTGATTGGCTGCAGCCGTCACTTGGACTGAAACGTCATCACGGGAGGCCGGACTGGAGGAAGAAGCAGGGAGTTCTCGCTAAGTATGAACTTCTATTTTTTTTACAGGTTGATGTATATTGTGATCGAAAGTCACTGTCCAGGGTGCTGAAACAGTTACTGCCGATCGTTTAACTCTTTCAGCACCCTGGACAGTGACTATCTCCTGACGTCGCCTAGCAACGCTCCCGTAATTACGAGTGCACACACGTAGTCACCCATAATTACGGGAGCCCTATTGACTTCTATGGGCCTGCCCGTGCCGTAATAACGGCCCGTGATTACGGGCGTTTTTTACGTTAGTGTGCATGGGGTACATAGGTTGAGCCAGAATGAAGAAATATCATGTTTGTAAAACAAATACGCTACGCAACACACATAACATCTGCGTACTTCGTTCCGGAATTTTGACTCTCCATTGAAGTCAATGGAGAAATTCCGCAATGAGTCCACAACACGTCCGCAACAGCCAGTGTATGCTGCGGACACCAAATTCCGCACCGCAGCCTATGGTCCGCAGCGGAGTTTTCAGCAACGTGTAAACGAACCTAACTAAAAAGATGTGGAAAGCAATGGAGAAACGTGTACGCTGCGGATTTCTGCAGCGGACTGTCCGCAGCGGAATTCCAGAGCAACTCCGCCACGTCTGGTCATGCCCTTAGTCAGCCACATGGAGTTCTACATCTCACAAAAAGTGTTTCTTACCTGAATGTCACCATTCCGGAGATCTCCCACTGTTCTCTACTAGGCAGTAGCTGATGCCCTTGCTGACCATGAAAATTCGACCACCAAGCAGCCCTGGCATGAGAGACATGCTGCATAGAAAATACTAAAACAACTAGCCACTGCAATTCACAATTGTAGCATTTACTGTGTTGACTGTAGAGTGACTCATTCCAGTGATACTTGGTGACAAGAGTCAGCACCGGCTTCAGCAGATGTCTAGTACAGGACAATAAGTACTCTCTGAAATGGCAGCATTTACAGAATTAAAATTTGAATAAAACAGTTTTATAATATAGACATAAAATATATAATGAGAGAATATTGATGTATTGATGATTATACCCAATAAAATGAGATATGATTACAGTGATCCCAAATATGTATCGTTTTTTGTTTTAATACTTTTTTGTAATAAAAGCAGATTTTCTGAAAAAAAAAAATTGCTTTTATGTCACCGCACTTTAAGAGTCATAACTTTTTTTGTTTTTCAGTCGCTGTAGCTGTATGAGAGCTTGTTTTTTGCGGGACAAGTCATAATTTTTTGTAGAACCATTTTGGGGTACATAAAACTTATTGATTAACTTTTTAATTATTTTTTTGTGTGTGCAATGAAAAAAAAAGCAGTTCCGCCTTTTATGTCATTCACCGTGTAGGTTTTAATAACATGCTAGTTTTATTAAGCGGGGAGTTAAGATTGTGGAGATACTACATTATTAAATGATTTTTAAAAACGTTTTTAAATAATTTTTAACCATTTTTACAAAATAAAACCACTTTTTATGGGAAAAAAGTGATTTTAGGTTTTACTTCACATTTTATTACTATTTTATATTTTTTAATTTAATTATTTCTTAGTCCCACTATCAGACTTTACTCAGCAATAATTTGATCACAGATAGAAAGGTTTGGTATACTTAATATACCAAAGCATTAATGCCTGTGAGCGTAAAACTGTTGCGCGTCTTAAATGGCATACAGCTTTTGTTAGGCCCCCGGCTGCCATAGCAACCCATCGGCGCCCCGCTCACCATATAAATGTGGTTCTCCACAATATAATACTGATGGTCTATCCTTAGGATGGGACATTATTGTGTTAGGTGAGGTCAAACCCCAGGCCCAGGTATAACCTTGTATTCCTTAGTCCAAGTGTGGGAATAAGGCGCACACTACACTGTAATGACATATTATTATGCATTATACATATTCGTAAAATGTACCCTATTGTCCATTCATGTAGATTGCTATGGTACATCTCTGCACTCTCTACATGCTTGCTCACAGTCTGCTTTTGAGATCACCTAATGCAGCCATCAGCATTATAAAACATAATTTTCATACTCCCACATATAGAGCATCAATCCACCACATGCTTATATTAAAAGTGTCAAGATTGCACAAAACACGTACAAATGCATAAAAATTGGTGCACAGATGCATGAGAAATTTGTTCAAGTATTATATGATGGAGCATTCCCACTACATACACATGTTGCAGATTAAATGAAATGTTGTGACATTTTACACCTTTAGAAAAAAAACTCCAACATATGACTTGTCTGACCTGGCATAGATTGGCTGCCAGTATTTTGGGGTGGCATGCACTTTTGTCACACATTTGCAACAAATTAGACCACACCCCTAAACTGGAAACGTAAATGAATCAAGCTATTAAAAAGCATATTGCACTAATTTTTTTTTCATTTCAGATTATAAACTTGAATTTACACACTGAAAATCATATTCTATGAAATTTGGAAACACTTTACTTGAGATATGCTTTAAATCAAACAAATCTATTGTTATTCTAAAAATTAAGAGCTTGAGTTTCAAAGTGGTGGTGCATACAAATTAATTTCTGTAAATTTAGTTTAGATTCACACAAATGTCTATTTCATTTACTCACTCAAAATGCCAAAGAAAAGAGTCAATTTCTAAAAACTGTTTAAAGTTACTTTTCTTAATTAGTTTGCATAATGCAAAGCAAGGCTATTAATCCCTGTCCCCAATGAATGTTTGTGAAATCGATTGCGGTCTGGATGTGTCTCTTTCACATAACATTCTTTGCGGTAATGGCCAACAGAGTTAGTTACACAAGGTTACAAAGAAAGTGTTTTTTAAAGGTCAAGCAGTAAGTTGATAAAGACCTTGCCGGTTATTATTATCTAATTTACAAAATGAACATTGTATTTCATTACATAAGACATTTAATTGCTTTAACATAAAATAGATTGTATTAGCTGTTACTTCCTTTGGCCGTTTTATACTGTTAAGTGGACCATATACGTTTGCTAAAACACAGATTTCAGTAAGGAATCCAGAATTATAAGGGGCTTTTTACTCCTGATTTTTTTTTTTTTAACATATAGTTGACCCATGATATTTTTATACTTTAAAAAAAAAATAGCTTTTTTTTGTCCAGGTTTAGTAGGAACACAAGGATGGAAGACCTGGGGACTTAATTAAGCCCCCAGACTGCCATGACAACCACTGGCACCCTTTTCTCTCTAATGGCTTAAATGTCGTGGTTGCTATTGACCGTGGCATCTAAGTGGTTAAACGGCGAGAATAGAAGTTTCGGCTGTAACATACAGCAGGCACCCGCTTCCCGGCCATTGTGTGTACAGTTATATCACATGACGGGAAGGCGTTAAAGAGACACTGTGGCTGGCACTGTACATATAGATGTAGCCAAGTTTATCTTGACTCTGGTGACTTGATGCAGCGTGATATCACACAATAAAAGCCATCGAAAATGTATTAAAAATGTAAAGTTACAGATTCTTGCCACTGTGTATTTTATGCATTAAAAGTCAAGATAAAGATGGCTACATCTCTAGAGTAGTATGGCTGGCACTGTTATAGGGGGTACTTGTAATGGTGCCATCTGGCCCCAAGATGGCAAGTTTAGGCTTCACCTATGGCAATCCAAGGACTACAGTAGGGCCGTATTGTGGAATAACAGTCAAAGGGAAGGAAATTATGGAGCACCTATCACAATTCTAACAGGCAACAGAAATACGAGAAACAGGGACCCATAGATTGAAAATGGTGATGACAGACAAAAGATGAGAGCAAACGGATAATACGTGGTAACAGTTGGGTGATGGAAATCACCGATGATTGGGTGATGCTAACAGTCAGATGATGAAAACCTAACAAATGATGGTAGATTAGAACAAGCTAACCCTAACTAACTTGCCTATATAACTATAACTATTCTCTGACCCTGATAGCAGATACCACTAAGTCTCATTGTCCTAAACACTGTCCCTAATAAAGTACCTAATCTGTAGACCCTATCACAGTTCCAGGAAAACACTAGGAACCATAGACAATAAGAACAATCGATCAAAGATTCAGAGAAACCAGGCAAGCAGAAAAGAAAACAATAAATCAGGATGAAAATAACTATCAAGACTAAACAAAAAAGCAAACACAGACTGAAGAAATACTTACATAGGCAGTGCTGGAAAAATACAACACTAGACTGGAGCACATATTATAACTGACCCCTCCATCTCCGGATTCTTAAGTAGAGGGAGACCAAGCAGGTCGCTCTTTCTAAACAATCCACAGTGACTCACATCAGTGTAGTTATCTGGCCTGTACTGATGAATCACCTGTGCAACAGGTGCCCCAGCTACTGTTCAATAGCTACACGCGCATGCAGGAAAGATCTGCTGCATGTAATGGTACTGGAATATACATGCCACCTGGTATAGTATGCCATTTTGTAGAGGTAGGGGGTGATTCATGTATATCAATTAGTAATTGACATAAATCTACTAATTATTCTTTAAATAGAGGTTCTGCAGTAGTTGAGCTGTAGATATATATATATAGAACTTACTCAGTTGTAACAGTTGAAATGATGAGCAGCCATATGCACTTTGTAATTTAAAAAAAAATTAAATTTCCTGACATTAAAGAAATTAATTTCATATGAAAGTAAATATTTATTGTACCATATTGTACTATTCTAGGGATCCTTGGCAAAAGAGAGTAAAGATCAAGTATTATAGCCATTTATTACAGTAATTGGATCCTTATGTGAACTCTGATTAAATTACGCTATATATATTAATATAATTTGTAACACAAATGGTTCAAAGCAAAAAGGAATCTGTTATATTGTTGACAACACATTACCTTCCGTGTTCTTATACTATTAAACAGCTTAATTTTCACAAAATTGCAATTCAATGAAATTTAATGGCTAAATTAATGTACACTATGTGTTAAAGGGTAATATAAACTGCATGTGCCTTGAATATAGTGTTTTTCTGTTTTTCCATGAATCTTTTCAAAATATTGTAAAGCAAAACATAAGACTTGTCTACCACCCAATAAAACATTTAAAAAAAAAACATCAAATAAAGAAAGGGAGCATCATCGAGGCGTCATTGAAATGAATGCTCCCAAAAGAATATGTTGAAACAATGCAATCACTAAGTTCCCTGTACTGGTCTGCACATACATTGCTATGGGTGAATTCACACACTGCGGAAACTGCAGCAACTTTAATTACAATACGTGTGGATGGGGCTTTAAAACCCAATCCACATGTAGTGGACAAAAATCACGGACTTCAGAGCATGCTGCAGATTTGCTAGTCCGCAGCAGGTCAATTCTGTTGTGGATTTATTGTAAATTTTCACCCCTTGCACTGCATAAGTTGAAATCCGCACCAAGATCCACATCAAAATCTGCATGTTGCTGATTTTCTTGATTTATTTTAAAATGTCTGCAGCCCGTGCATCGGCCTCCAAGTGTAAATACAGGTCAGTGGTTTACCGTCCTTGAGGCTACCCCAGATGTAGGATAGGCGAAGTAGGCAACTGCTTAGGGTGCTATTGATGGGGGAGGGGGTTCATTTTTTTTCTACTGCTAATTGGGCATTGTGTCAGACCAGCTTATAATGCTGCGTGAAACACCCATGTGTAGATACGCCGTATATGGACATTACACACAGGCATTCTCGGCAGAGCCAAACGTGCATGTTACAGGGTTGATAGCTGTCACCTTAATAATTATCAATCGGACAGCTACAGATGTAGCCATCTTTATCTTGACTTTTAACACATTAAATACACAGTGTGAAGAAACATTAACTTGATTTTTTCAATGACTTTTTCAATGGCTTTTGTTGTGATATACCGCTGCACCACGTTTTCAGAGTCAAGATAAATTTGGCAACATGTGTATTATGCTAAACCTCAGGTACCAGAGCAGGTGACACATAAGAAAAAAAAACCTACGATGGTCACTAAGAGGGCTTGTCACACCCCTGCTGGAGACAGAAGATAAAAATTGAATATTTTTCATTTTGACAGGGACTATGACCACGGGTGGCGAGGCTTTTTTTATGGACTGTCTAGGAATTTCCGGATGGTTGACATCCCTGCCCCAGGCGTCACCATGTTCTAGCAGGTGAGGTTGTAGTACAAAAAAATGGGGAATCCCTGGAGTACATAATCTTTGAGCAGAGGAGAATGATATGGGCATGGTTACGCTTTGTGCACATGGAAAAGCCATATGTATGCAGCCTATACAGTGGCACACGCCGTCCATACAGTTCCATATTAGAAAGCCATAATCACTCTATGTGCCATTGTATGTAGTTGTCTGTGAGGTGCCATATTCTCTCCTATAAGCAATGCAACGGAATATGCTATAATTTATTCCTCACGATATGTATTTGTGAAAAAAAAACATGATCACAGTTGCACATGTTGTAAAAAGTAGCATAGGGGCTTCATAAATATGGCGTTCAGCCCAAACACTATATTTTAGCTAATATAGGTCATAACTCCACCAAAAATGATCGTTTTTCTAAATAAAAAACACTGCTGTAATCTACATTACAGCGCCGATCACATCATGTACAATATAGGCCACTTATAATGTGGTGATAGAGCCTCTTTAAAGTGCCCCAGAGTTTGTGCAGCCCTGCCCATTACATGCTGCACTCAGGTGCACATGTATGGGCAGGTGAAAGGTTCTCTTTAACTCAATGGTAGCCCTAAAAATCTCTATGCACTGATCTCCTCTTAGGGGTGGCTTCAGGTAAATTCTGAAACTATGTGTGGAGAAGCAGAAGGAACGGTTCAGTGCCAGGCCCGCTTCCACCATGGACCCATAGAAGTGTTGTGGTTAGCCTCTATGGAAGGTATGCCACTGCTCGCAACCTTCTCTTTAAAGGAACATTCTGTATCCCAGATAATTTTTAGTTTGGCCTAATGTTCATGTTACTTAAATAGAGATAAGTGGCTGCTAGGGATCTCTGGGGCTCGAGAAATGAAAGAGTAAGACAGGAAAATCCTTGAGTAGAATTAGGAGTTTAGGCATTTCTGTGTGCTGTCAGATCCTATATGGAACTGCTTGCTCTTTTTCCATGTTGTTGTATATTATAAGCATTGCTTTTGCGCTGTATTTTCTTATAATTTTCAAAAATCTTGAAATGGTAACAAAATGGACCAAGAAAATGCAATGTTTTTCTTTTTAAATAGTATGTGCGGTGAATGTATATTTGTGTTTTTATGCTCTTGTTACCTTTTGAATGTTAAACCTTTTGGGACAGTGCTCAGTGCCCTTCTTTTGAACACTCTTGACACATTTCCAATATTCATCATCAGCATCTTATCTCTTAGTAGCAATGCTTGCTAGGCTGAGGCTCAAAGACTTGTGGGAATGGGACATATGGAATTGTTTATGATGGGTTTTTATTTCTAGACAACAATTGGAGTGATGCCCAGAAAAATCGACCTGATACTACTTTGTCAAGCAGACTCCATGTCAATATAATATTTATCTGCTGAGGTTTATTGAAGAAAAATAAAACCAAGACATTATTAAAAATTGCAAACGTCCTTTTCATACAATATATCTTTCAAAATAATTTGCATATCTTTATTGTATAAACCTACATTAGATGTATCAGTGCATGGCATGTGAGTTTATCTAAAACAATGTTTAATGTTTGCACACACAATATATGAACTCGTTATCCTTGTATGCAGAAAGGTCCAAAGAGGCACAATGAGCAAACCACAAAATAATGGTTATGTGCTATGTGACTGCTACAACCTGGCAGCTATAAACTTCCCTGGAGTCACTAGATTGTGGCACAGGTTAAAGGGGAAATTGCCCTAATTCCTCCACCTCTTAGGGGCTTTCACCACCTAGTCCTCAACATGCACGACCAACTTATAAGTCTATCGATGGGTCATCTAGAACTGTATGGCAGTATTAACTTGGTATGCCATGAAGAAATTATTCAGGTCCCATATGGTGTTATAGTTTGGGCATTAAAAGGAATGTGAGCTGACAATTTTTTCCAGAGTCTTCTACAGATCCAGCCTCTCGGTAATATGTAAAGAAGACTGGTTACATCTCCTGACATGTCTATTGTAGTAAATACTTGTATTCCCATTGAAATAACACCTCTGGAACATATTTTTTTTAGAACTCTGTGTTGTGACATTCCTCTGTTATTTCTCCTAGAAATTTAATACATTTACTATAATTCCCCTTGTCGAAGAGGAGCGTCCCTACACAGTTTCATACATTGGTACACCTAAGAGTTCCAAGAAAAAATGCTCCAGAATTGTTATTTCATGGGGAATACAATTATTTACTAAAACAGACATGTCAGGAGAGGGGACAGGACCTCAGTAAATATTTGTAATATTTGCTCACTGTAGGTAAAGTAGAGGATAGGCAGTATTGATAAATGTTCCACCTGAAGAGGTATTACCAAAAAGAAAAAAATACTTTGTGTAGATCCCAAGGGGGTGGTGCATGACACAGGTATTCTCTTTAATATTCTTTTGAAACTTTGTGTCAAGCACCACCCTTTTAGGACCTACACTAGACATAGCACAGTAATAGAATTGTAACGTTTTCCTTTATACTTGACTATGTCAACCTGGCCTTACTGTACTTGGAATAAGACAGGTTCATTTGAAGTAAAACAGAGGCACTTTCACATTCTGAGATTACATTTATTTTCCTTTAGATTAAAGGAAGAACCTTGAGTTTTTTTTGTTGTTGTCTGCAATCATAATATGATAGCAATAACAGTTACAATGCTCTATGGTAGGCATGGTTTGTCCAATTCAGAAAAAAACATTTTCATGCCCTACTGAGGTTGTGTTTTAATACAGAGGGTCCTTAGATCAGGATCCTCATCTCTTGGCCAGAGTGGAGAGTGGGTACAAAGAGTGTCTCTGGCTCTGGAGGACCTATCCTGTCCTGAAATTGCACAGACAGCCCTATGATTTAATTAGACACAGTGTAATGCTTGATTTTCCCTGTGGTGGCGCTGCAGAAAAATTGTACACTTACTGCCAGGTTTCCCCACAAATTACAATTGATTGCTGGGGGTCCCAGCAGGGGGACACTTTGTGATCAGATTATTGTCATCGGCCATTCTAATAAGTAGGGATTGTTAAAACAGACACAACCCCTTCAACTTTTCAAACATTCTAGTTTTGATGTCAGTAGCCAAAACGAGGGATGTGCAGTTATATCGTAATACAGAAATCAGAAACCAGCAGATGAACATAACCTGCTGTGCAATACTTCATATACCAAATTACATACACAGAATATTCAATAAAGTACCATTCATAAATAAACAAAATAAAAGCTCATATTCAAAACAAGTCTATAGGAATTTAGCAGAAAGGTATTTTAGTAGTAGTTGTAGTAATGTTAATTTTTAATGTTACTTTTTCATTTAAAATATTGTCACCGAACAAATTTGGTTTGGTGCGCTGTTTGGAATTCTGGGTCAAAAACCGCACCAAACTTGTTAGCAGGCCGGCCTATTGGGATGATGTTTCATCCCAGGTGATCACTGCAGCCTGTGATTGGCTGCAGCGGCGGTCACATGGAATGAAGCATCATTCCAGGAGGTTGGCCCTCTGACATTATCCAGGCCGGCCTCCTGGGATGATAATTCATCCCATGTGACCGCGACTACAGTCTGTGATTGACTGCATCGGTCACATGGGATGAAATGTCATCCCTGGAGAAACACAGACTCCTGGGTAGGTATGAGATTTATTTTTTTCTGCTACTTGTTGCGGATTTTACCTCTCATTGAATTCAATGGGGAAAACCGCAACAAATAAGCAGCGTTTATGCAAATACAATTGACATGCTGCGGAATAAAATTCCGCACCGCAGGTCAATTTCTGAGTGTTTTTCTGCACAGTATTTAAGCAGCATGTAGATGAGATTTGTTTTATCTCATCCAATTTGCTGCTACTGTATTTGCTGCAGGTTTTCCGCAACAAATTCCGTTGCGGAAAATCCACAGTAATGACGCAACGTGTAAACTGACCCCAAGAGTCAAGACAATAAGTAGGATTTTGTCAAAAGGGAAGGGTTCCAAGTACATGCACACATGGACACCTGTTTGCTTACACAAGAAGTTGGCAGTTAGCCTTTTATGTCCCCATAAAGGTGTCAGCCACAGGGTCCCATAACAATGTCAAGAACCTGATAATCATGCCAACCGCAAGGCCCCCTTAAATGGGCTGCATGAGATAAAAAAGTTTTGTTTTTTTTAGTAACCGTACTGCTCTTGTCTATGAACTGTGTCTAGTATTGCAGCTCATCTCCAATCACTCAAATAGGGCTGAACAGCAATAACAGACACAACTTATGGAAGAGTGGCACTGTTTCTGGGGAAAATTGCAGACCTTCTTTTTCTCTAATTTTATACAATCCCTTTGAAAGTTCCAATTACAGTGCCCAAATAATAATACCTGCCTTATCAGTTCTAGCCAAGCAGCCCAGATAATAATGCCATCCACACCAGACCCATAACCAACCAGTCACAGGGCCACTTTAAAGTACATGCAACATGCCCCTTCTTTTACATGTCGTTGGCGGCCAGAAGGGGCAGGCAGACAGTTGTGATTTTAGGCCAATTGAACAGCAGGTAAACCCGGACAAAAAAACAATATTGCTTTCTCGTCACTGAATAACCAATGTCATAATGATAGTGGTCAGAGGACCAGTGTGTTATTCCATTATTTCCCCTCCCTTGTGTATACCCATTCCTCACATTAAAAACATACATTTATTTAACTTAAAAAGCCATGCCTAACCCGAAGGTTTACTGTTGTTGCTAATGATGGGTAATATACTTTTATTATATTGCAATACCTTACAAAACCATCTGATAGTTAGTGGTGGCTTAAAACAGGCAGCAGACAATTGTTACTACTGGGACATGTCACAATGTCAATGCTTATACTGTATAAATCCAAATAGCCCGTAAAAACATCTTAATTGGTAATCTAGACTGGAAAGACAGACTGAGGTCTCTTGGGGAATCCCATACCCTTTGTCTTGTTTACATGACGTCTGAACAGTGCAGTCCCAGTTATATCATATACAGAATCCTAAGCATTTTATAATCAGCAACCCATTATTTTTTTTATTGTTTTACTATAAATCTCTACAAATAAACTCCCTCTATAAATTTTGTGCAATATCTCGAGTAATAAGCCTCCTGGGGTACTGTTCAGTTGCCACCACTGTATGATAAATACATGATTATAAGGACAAAATATATGAGCAGCAATAATTTACTATTAATATGATCATTAACAGCTCTTGCAAGTGCCATACATCAGTATTAATTGGGGACAGATGATGATTTTAGTAGGGTGCTCAAGTCATTAGCCATATTTTAGTACTTCATGAATACCTCAATAGCTTAATGAAGTGATTATTTTGTGCTCTCTTTACAATGAACCAGACAATTCTCCTTGTATTTAGATTACACCGAGGAGGGTCTAAAACACATATGGTAAGACAATTTTGCTCGAGCAGTTGACATTAATTACTAAGAAATGTGTTCGTGATCTTCTGCTCTTCTGCATGGCGTGGAATTTTTCTGATATACTGGTCATACAAGCAGATATTGAGTTAATTTATATTTGTACAGTCCAATATGACTACTATAGCTGGATAGCAAGAAATAATGAGTAGAAAGGAAGAATGCCCAAAGTCAGCTGAACTTTTGCTGCTATTATATTGTGAAGTGAATAATCTTTGCTCCTGACGGGAGAAATTAAACAATGAATTAATTAATTCATACATTAATTAGTAAACAGAATAATGCCCGGGGCCAAAACTGTTTTGCTTAATGAGTAACAGTTGTGACAGCTGAATGTATTACATGTGAGATCACAGGATATAGCGATCAATCAATAGTAAGGACGTTCTTCTAACACTATGGCTAAGAAATACATTACAACCATACATACGTAGATTAGAGAAAGCCAAGGAAGTCACAGATAATGGGGAACATTGATGTAGCCTTCAGTTTTCCATCTACAAAAATGATACTAGTTTTAGAGTATGTATTTTGGATTTACATATATATATAACTCTAGTGCATTTATTATATATTGCCATAGAGCCATCAAAAATAAATCATTGAGGTATAAGATGTAGGGCATTGCAACAATGGGAAGTGGTCATTTCTTTTAAACCTAAATGTTAGACAAAGATATACCTAACATAATTATTTGGTACATAATTAATAAAATGAAATGTCACATATTATAAACAGGTCCACTTTTTGGAAGTTTCCTAGTACCCTCGCGGTGGCCCAGTCTAAGTCCTGCACTGGTGTCCCCTGTGGGCTGGAGCAGGTGCTCGGTTGTCTTATGACAGCCGGGCACCTGCGCCAAAGGCCACGGTCGAAGTTTACTTAGTTCACAGCCGTTTAACCCGTTAAATGCTGCGGTCAATAGTGACAGCGGGATTTAAATAATTTACAGCGGGAGGAAGCTCCCTCTCTCAATCAACGGTGGCCCGCAAATGCAATCGAGGGACTCCGATGGGGTGCCATGGCAGCCGGGGGCCTGATAATGGACCCCAGGTCTGCCCTGGGTATATGCCTATTAGGACATGCCAGAGTTTTACACTGACAGGCAATAATGCTCTGGTATACTAAGTATACCAAAGCATTATAGCAGCGATCGAAAGATCGCACCGTGAAGTCCTCTAGTGGGACTAAAAAAATAAGTAATATATGTGAAATAAAAATCATTAATAAAAATTACAGTAAAAAAAACAAAAAAATTTTTCCCATAAAAAGTGGTTTTATTTAGTAAAAGTGTAAAAAAATAAATAAAAGTACACATATATTGTATCGCCACAACCGTAATCACCCAAACAATGAAGTTAATATGTCATTTAAACCCGCAAGTTGAACATCGTAAAAAAATATGGCGAAATTGCTATTTTTTTCCATTGCCCCCCAAAAAAAGTCATAATAAAATTTAATCAATAAGTCTCATGTACCCCAAAACAGAACCAATCAAATTTATGTCTTGTCCCGCAAAAAACAAGCCCTCATATCACTACATTGATGAAAAAAACAAATTACGGCTCTTGGAATGCGACGACGCAAAAACAAATAATTTAAAATCAAAAGAGTTTTTATTGTGCAAAAGTCGTAAAACATAAAAAACCTCTACATATTTGGTATCGTCGTAATCGTACCGACCCATAGAATAAAGATAATGTGTTATTTATGCCGCACAGTGAATGGCGTAAATTTAAAACGCATAGAACAATGGCGGAATTTTATGATTTTTTTCTATTCCCCAAAAAAAAGTTAATAAAAGTTAATAAAAAAATTATATGTACCCCAAAATGGTGGCATTAAAAAGTTCAACTAATCCAGCAAAAAACAAGTCCTCATACAGCTACAGTATGTCGACGAAAAAATAAAACAAGTTATAGCTCTTTGAATGCGATAGAAATACAAAATGCAAATATAGCATTATAGAAATAAACACAATATAGCGATGCTATAGAAAAACGAAAAAAAAAATAGCTTGTCACTAAGGGGTTAAACTCTTTATCACCCTAGACTACGAGAGATAGTAGTTAATAACTTGTAAACCCGTCTTTAGACAATCAGGCATATCATCAGAAATAATATCACTGATCCCAAACCCCCTTGCCAAAATATGCGATAAAATACACTTAGAAAGTTAGTAAAGTGATCCCGATGTGGGATTCCACGGAGACGGCAAATGTCCCCTTTTTAAAATAGTGCACTGGTTTTCAACATACTGTATTCCTTCATTGTATAGAAAGTAATGACTCATTTCTAGTCAAGGCTGTAAACAAACGACTGACAATTTTACTGAAATTCTCAATGATTCATGCTTCAATGAAACAGGAAAACCGGGTCTTATGTGACCTTTGTTACTATTACTTTTCACAACTTGATATTTCAGCAAACAGGAATATAATCCGAACAATTCTATATTGTGTTAGAGCCGCATTTATGGGAAAATAACAAAGTGTTCATTAGTTTAATAGTTGACTGATTTTATCTGCACGCAGTTAACAGCAGTACATCGTCAATAGTTACAGTACATCAGCCTTCAGCAAATTTCTGTTCCACCTCTAGCTTAGCTGTCAACAACCAAGTGGCATGCTTCCTGGTCTGTGCATTATTTATGAGTCCAGGGAGGAGGAACGTGTGAGCTAGAGCTGATGCAGATAGAAAAATGAGTTCCATTTTTTACATCTAGCATAACATCAAGTTTTAGACCTGCACAGTTTTAACCTCTGATGGTATTTTATAAGCTTGTTCATTTTGGTTGAGTTTTTATCTGAACAGGGAAAATATAGTAAAATGTTTTAAAATGATTCTCTATGATATAAATGTCTTTATCATTGTAGAGCTTAGTGGCAGTGGTATAACTGAAGAGGTAAAGATGCAGCAGTCGCACCCAGACCCTGGTGCTTAAAGCAACCCTCCAGTCCCCACCAAAAAAGAAACTAGCGATAGTAGAATGATTTTTAACTTACCTAATTTCCATCCCGTTGGTACGTCTCTCTCCATTGCCTCGTACTCGGTCCCCGCTGTCTCAGACTTACACATGGAGCATAGTCTGCATGTCTGAGACATGCCCCCTCCTCCTTCACTGCCCTTAGTGTCAGTAGCGATGGACCAGCGCTGACGTAATCAGACGTGTCTCAGACATACAGACTATGCTCCATGTGTAAGTCAGACAGCGGCGGCCATGTTGGATAAAAGACAATGAGGACCTAGAACGAGGCAACGGCGAAAGAAGAACCAACGGGATGGACAATAGGTAAGTTAAAAATCATTTAGCTATCTCTAGTTTATTTTTTTGTGGGGACTGGAGGGTTGCTTTAAGGAGGCCCACAGTCCCCTCTGCCAAATAAGAAAACACCAGTATTACAATTGAAAGTAAGAACATACAATGGAATTTGAGTCTAACAGAATAGAATTTTCTGCCAAAAGTTATTTCAATCAGCAGATTGTGAAGAAATCAGTGACCCTCTTGACAGATTTCTAGTCTAAAGTCATTTTAAACATTAACAAAACTTTGTTCATTTTAAAGATTTTTGTTCAGTTGAGCAATTCACACTGCTCTTCATTTCTAGAGCAAAAGGTTCTTTTTTTTCCAAAAAGTTACATTACGTTATTGGTGGAAGGCCTTAAAAAATTAAAATCTGTTGACAAATAGATGCTTATCTGGAAAGGGGGCAGATTGGCAGTAACTTGTAGGTGGCAGACTGACAGGAGTTTGGGGCAGAATGGCTGAAAAGAGACAGGCTGGAGACAGCAGGCGGAAGACAGGGAGTAATCTGGGATGTAGAGTCTATGGGATTTCTAGTCTTCATCAAGGACCGCTTCCCAGGGGTTTGAACTACACTGCAAGAGTATTTGTCAGGTTGCACTTCCCAGGATAGTGTCCAATAAATGGCAGCTGACATATGAAGAGAGGAAAATAGTGCAGTACCAAATCATCAGAGAAAGGGTAGCTGACAAGACGTAAGAAAGAAATGGGAACAAAGATGAAGATTCTTAGAGGAGAAGGACTAAGCAGAAAGTAAAGGGAGGCCAAAGAGTCAGCAACAGGAGATCAGAAATGCAGGAGTTCAGGATTCAGGAATAAAAAAACTATATATACAGTATAAAAAACTATATATACAGTATATATATATATATATATATATATATATATATATATATATATATATATATACAGTGAAGGAAATAAGTATTTGATCCCTTGCTGATTTTGTAAGTTTGCCCACTGTCAAAGACATGAACAGTCTACAATTTTTAGGCTAGGTTAATTTTACCAGTGAGAGATAGATTATATAAAAGAAAAACGGAAAATCACATAGTCAAAATTATATATATTTATTTGCATTGTGCTCAGAGAAATAAGTATTTGATCCCCTACCAACCATTAAGAGTTCAGCCTCCTCCAGACCAGTTACACGCTCCAAATCAACTTGGTGCCTGCATTAAAGACAGCTGTCTTACATGGTCACCTGTATAAAAGACTCCTGTCCACAGACTCAATGAATCAGTCTGACTCTAACCTCTACAACATGGGCAACACCAAAGAGCTTTCTAAGGATGTCAGGGACAAGATCATATACCTGCACAAGGCTGGAATGGGCTACAAATCCATAAGTAAGACGCTGGGTGAGAAGGAGACAACTGTTGGTGCAATAGTAAGAAAATGGAAGACATACAAAATGACTGTCAATCGACATCGATCTGGGGCTCCATGCAAAATCTCACCTCGTGGGGTATCCTTGATCCTGAGGAAGGTGAGAGCTCAGCCGAAAACTGCACGGGGGGAACTTGTTAATGATCTCAAGGCAGCTGGGACCACAGTCACTAAAAAAACCATTGGTAACACATTACGCCGTAATGGATTAAAATCCTGCAGTGCCCGCAAGGTCCCCCTGCTCAAGAAGGCACATGTACAGGCCCCTCTGAAGTTTGCAAATGCACATCTGGATGATTCTGAGAGTGATTGGGAGAAGGTGCTGTGGTCAGAAGAGACTAAAATTGAGCTCTTTGGCATTAACTCAACTCGCCGTGTTTGGAGGAAGAGAAATGCTGCCTATGACCCAAAGAACACCATCCCCACTGTCAAGCATGGAGGTGGAAACATTATGTTTTGGGGGTGTTTCTCTGCTAAGGGCACAGGACTAATTCACCGCATCAATGGGAGAATGGATGGAGCCATGTACCGTCAAATCCTGAGTGACAACCTCCTTCCCTCCACCAGGACATTAAAAATGGCTCGAGTCTGGGTCTTCCATCACGACAATGACCCGAAACATAAATAAAAGCCCTAATACGTCTATGTCGGCGAAAAATTTAAAAAGTTATGGATTTTGGAAAGAGGGGAAGAAAAAAACGAAGATGAAAAAACGAAAAAGGGCTGCAGTGGGAAGGAGTTAATTAATCTGGACTTCTAACGTCATCAAGATTATCATGTGCCACCCCTATTGCTTGAGTGGGATCCTCTCCAAATACTATTTAATGAAAGAGCATGAAAAACATTAGCTATTCATAGTGTGTTTATTTCCAAACATAGCAAATTTCCATATAAGATTTCGTATATATTTTTCTATGATTTCTATTTGTACTGTACATAAAAATCAGACTACATGCATAAATAGACAACCTAAAAGCAAACCAAAAAGGGACATAGCCCTTAAAGAAATCTTTATTAAATATACTCAACAATAACATGTAGTAGAATAAAAAAGGGATACATCATACACGGAGATATATACAGCAAGGTCAGATGAAATAGACCATAGACAAAACAGAGTCAACAATCCAAGGATGACCAGACCACGCTCAAGTAGTCCACAGGACAGAAAATATAAATCGTGGGCATAGGGTAGTGAAACCCACATATGATATAGTGCTGCCTACTAGGTATAGCAATGTACAGGATTAGACTAAAAAGTCTACTGCTACCTACAGAATATATAACAATCAGCAAAATAAAGCTGAAGGCGTCCTAAATAAACATGCAGGCTCAAATTAGCCACAAAGAGGGGCTAAAAATAACTGGACACAATGGAACAATCATGTAGAAGCTAGAGACCAGCACATACCCTGGGACATGGTGAGGAGCGATGGAGATCAAAGACGGATGGATGAGTGAACGCCTCGATGCGCGTTTCGCCCTGTAGACCGGCTTCGTCAGGAGGCTACATTTAATAAAACTCTAAGGGTATGTTCACACGCTAGCTGTCATTTACGTGTGAAAAGACAGACTGTTTTCAAGAGAAAACAGCTGCCTCGTTTCACACGTAAATGCTCCTCCTCGCATTTTGCAAGGCGTCTGAGACGCTTGTAAATCTTGAGCTGTGCTTCATTGAGTTCAATGAAGAACAGCTCAAATTACGTGGCAAAGAAGTGTCCTGCACTTCTTTGCCGAGGCAGTCCATTTACGCGTCGTCGTTTGACAGCTGTCAAACGACGACGCGTAAATTACAGGTCGTCTGCACAATACGTCGGCAAACCCATTCAAATGAATGGGCAGATGTTTACCGACGTATTGTAGCCCTATTTTGAGACGTAAAACGAGGCATAATACGCCTCGTTTACGTCTGAAAATAGGTCGTGTGAACCCAGCCTAAGGGTTTTTCTACAAATGGAATGAAGTTAGACTCACCTGTGATGGATGAAAATCGGCGCTCGACACGCCCGCCGGGTGACGCACACATCAAGGGACGCGCCACACGTCAGATGGAGAGGCGCCGCATGATGACAACATCACCATGACAACTCTAGATGCTAAGCGGCACTCCCGGATGCGAGCCCCACCACGCACGCGCGATCGAGCGTCTGTGCAAACACCACAGGAGAGGCAACAGGAATAACAAAGACAAAACTGAAACAATAACAATGGCAGAGGTGGGGATTACTGTGGAGATAAGGCAGGTCAGAAATAATTTGACAAAAATAACAAACAAATATAAAGTATAAAGAACGGCGCCACTTATATTAAAAAGTAATAGAACAGTGCAACATAAAGTGAAAGAAGTGCAATGTGAAGAAATAGTGAAGAAAAGAAAAAAATAAGAAAAAAACGTGCACCATACTAATAAATATTGAATAGTGATAAATAAATAGTGAGACAGAAATAAATATATAAGAATTAATAAAAACAAATACATATATGTATTTAAATAAATAGTGAGGTGAGATAGTGATAAAAAAACACAGTATATCATTATATAATACATATAGACCATACGGATATATATAAAGAAATAAATATATAGAAATATATTCAAAAACATGAAAAATATAAGCAAGACCGTCAGAATATAATATAATAATAAATTAAATAATACTCATAAAAGCTAATAGACCACAAGCAGAAGCCGAGAATAGATAATATGATATATAATATAAAAAGACAAAAAAATATATATATTAAACAAGAGGTATAATATTATATAATACAATTTAAATATATATATATATAGGACTCAACATTACAGGGCTCAGCAAATATAACAAATATACAATAAGTACAATAGCGAGCAATGATATGAAGATCATAATACATCAATACAACTAGAATTATGGACATCTTTATCTTCTCCGCTTCTGAATTCCGATTAAGACCATACACAATCTTCTACCAATATATAGGAAGGTAAACCCACTCACTGGAAGGAATAAACTGGAACATAAAAGATAGATATAAAAAACAAGAAAAAAACCCTAGAGAAAATAAAATTCACGCATAGTTGAAAATTACAGAAAGGGCCTGAAACTGGTGGCTTCATTTAGACCAAATGGTGCCACAGTATTGAGTAACGTGATCCATTTCATTTATTTTCTCAATAATGCCACACGTACATCCCCACCTCTACATCCCAGGGAAATGTTGTCAATTCCACGTACCTCAAAACCTTTTGGATTACAGGAGTGAAACTCGCGAAAATGTCGCGCAACAGGCTGGAGTTTATCCAAATCTAGAGCATTAGAAGCTGACTTAATTTTGCTGACATGGTCCAACACCCGCACCTTCAATTGCCTGCTGGTCATGCCAACATAGATGAGGTCACAGGGGCAAGTGGCAAAATATACCACAGCTACTGTGTTGCATGTGATGTTGTAAACAATTTTGTAGTCTTTGCCTCTATCTGAGCTGTAGAAGTTAACCCCTTGAGTACCCAGCTCATTTTGGCCTTGAGGACCAGACCCATTTTTTCAAATCTGACATGTATCACTTTATGTGGTAATAACTCCGGAATGCTTTTACCTATCCAATTGATTCTGAGATTGTTTTCTCGTGACATATTGTACTTTAGTTTAGTGCAAAAATTTGGTCGATAAATTCATTACTTATTTGTGAAAAACACCAACATTTAGCGAAAATATGAAGAAATTATGATTTTTCCAATTTTAAATGCATCTGCTTGTAAAACAGATGGTAATACCACACAAAATAGTTACCAATTAACATCTCCCATATGTCTACTTTATGTTTGCATCGTTTTTTGAACATCCTTTTATTTTTCTATGACATCACAAGGCTTAGAACTTTAGCAGCAATTTCTCATATTTTTAAGAAAATTTCAAAAAGCGATTTTTTTCAGGGACGAGTTCAGTTCTGAAGTGGTTTTGAGTGCCCTATATTTTAGAAACCCCAATAAAACACCCCATTTTGAAAACTGCACCCCTCAAAGTATCCAAAACAGCATTCAGAAAGTGTTTCAACCCTTTAGGCGTTTTACAGGAATTGAAGGAAAGTAGAGCTGAAATTTTCAAATTTCATTTTTTTTTTACAAAATTCATATGTAATACATTTTCTTCTGTACCACAGAAGGTTTTACCTGAGAAACGCAACTCAATATTTATTGCCCAGATTCTGCAGTTTTTAGAAATATCCCACACGTGGCCCTAGTGCGCTAATGGACTGAAACACAGGCCTCAGAAGCAAAGGAGCACCTCTTGGATTTTGGGGCCTCCTTTTTTCAGAATATATTTTAGGCACCATGTCAGGTTTGAAGAGGTCTTGTGGTGCCAAAACAGTGGAAACCCCCAAAAGTGACCCCCATTTTTTAAACTACACCCCTCAGGGAATTTATCTAGGGGTATAGTTAGCATTTTGACCCCACAGGTATTTTGCTATATTTTCTGGAGTTAGTCTGTGAAAATGAAAATCTACTTTTTTTCTGGAAAAACGTAAAAATTTCTAATTTTTGCAAGAAATAAAGGAGAGAAAGCACCCCAACATTTGTAAAGCAATTTCTCGTGATTACGGAAATACCCCATATGTGGTAATAAACTGCTGTTTGGACCCACAG
Source organism: Rhinoderma darwinii (assembly GCF_050947455.1). Lineage (NCBI taxonomy): Eukaryota > Metazoa > Chordata > Amphibia > Anura > Rhinodermatidae > Rhinoderma > Rhinoderma darwinii. The sequence continues at coordinate 442,518,534 of NC_134688.1, read as the reverse complement.
CAGGGCTCAGAAGGGAAGGACCCCCATTTGGATTTTGGAGCTCTGATTTTACTGGAATGGTTTTCAGTGCCGTGTCACGTTTGCAACGCCCTGGAGGGACCTAAACAGTGGAATCCCCCCAAAAGTGACCCTATTTTGGAAACTATACCCCTCAAGGAATTTTTCTAGTGGTATAGTTATCATTTTGACCCAACAGGTTTTTTGCTGAATTTATTGGAATTAGTCTGTGAAGATGAAAAGAGACTTTTTTTTGGAAAAAACACAATTTTCTAATTTTTATAAGGAATAAAGGAGAAAAAGCACCTCAAAATTTGTAAAGCAATTTCTCCTGATTACGGTAATACCCCATATGTGGTAATAAACTGCTGTTTGGACCCATGGCAGGGCTCAGAAGGGACGGAGCACCATTTGGATTTTGCAGCTCAGATTTTGCTGAATTGGTTTCTGGGGGCCATGTCGCATTTGCAGAGTCCCTGAAGTACCAGTACAGTAGAAATTCCCCAGATGTGATCCCAATTTGGAGACTATACCCCTGAAAGAATTAAATTAGAGGTGTAGTGAGCATTTTGAGCCCTCAGGTGTTTTATAGATTTTATTAGAATTGGTCCGTGAAAATGAAAACATTTTTTTTTCCCAATAACCTGTAGCTTTAGCTCAGAATTTTTCATTCCCACAAGGAATACAGGAGAAAAGACACCCCAAAATGTGTTACACAATTTCTCCTGATTACGGAAATACCCCATATGTGGTTGTAAACGGCTATTTGGACATACGGCAAGGGTCTAAACGGAAAAAGTGCAATTTCGTTTTTGGAGTGGAGATTTTACAAAATTGGTTTTTGGTGCCATGTTGCATTGCGCTGAGGTACCAGTACAGTGAAAACTCCCGAGAAGTGACCCCATTTAGCAAACTACACCCCTCAAGGAATTCATCTAGAAGTGTAGTGAGCATTTTGACCCCCAAAGGTTTTGCAGAAATTGGTGCACAGTGGATGTTGCAGATTGAAAATTGATATTTTCCACATATATGCTATTTCAGTGCCCAATGTGTTGGGCCCAGCTTGTACCACTGGAGACATACGCCCCATAAATTGTTAAGCGGTTCTCCAGAGTACGGTAATACCCCATATGTGGTCATAAACCGCTGTTTGGGCTCACTGCCAGGCCCAGAAGGAGCGCCATTTGGCTTTTGGAGCGCAGATTTTGCTTGGTAGTAGTTTTGTTTAGTGTTTTACTGGTGTTTCAGTTTATAATGTGGGGGCATATGTAATCTGTGCGGAGTACATAAATTTTTTGCGTGACACACTGTCGTTTTTATTGGTACCATGTTTGGCTACACGCGACTTTTTGATCACTTTTTATTCAATTTTTTTGGAAACAACGTGACCAAAAAAGGAAATTCTGCCATTGTTTTTTATGGTATTTTTTTTACGGTGTTCACCGTGCGGGATAAATAATATGATATTTTTTTAGGTCAGGCCGATACGAACGCGGCGATACCTATTATGTCTAGTTTTTGTCTTTTTTTTTCATTTTTTTTCTAATTATAAAGGGCTTGGTCAGGGAAACAAGGCGATTATTGTTTTTATTACGTAAAACTTGTATTTATTTATTTATCTAAAACTTTTTTTTTACTTTTTTTTCACTTTTTATTTTACACATACTAGGGGACTGGAAGATCTGATCTTCTGATCCCCTGCACAATACACTGCACTACTTCTGTATGTACTGATGTAGTGCAGTGTATTGTAACTGTCACTTTACAACTGACAGTTGAGCCTATTGCGTCCTGCCTTGGGCAGGACCTAATAGGCTCCCCTACCTGGCAACCAGGAAGCCGTTGCTAGGCTTCCTGGTTGCCATTGCAACCATCAGAACCCCGCGATTTTTCGCGGGGGGGGGGCAATGGGGTGCAGAGGGAGCCCCCTCCCTCTGTATCAATCACTTAAATGCCGCTGTCGCTATTGACAGCGGCATTTAAGGGGTTAAACTACAGCGATCGGAGAGGACAGTGATCGCTGAAGTGGAAGTGGGATGTCGGCTGTATATTACAGCCGACATCCGATGAAGATGGAGCGAGCACAGCTCCTGTGCCCGCTTCATCCTCAGGGCGTTACTATACGCCCATTTTCGGGAAGGGGTTAATAAAAATAGTGTTTTTTTTACACCGCTTTCTCTGATCTCCTCACGTATCTCACAGAAGTGAGGAGATCAGAGAAAGTGACAGGAGCTTTCTCCTGCAGACGACGTCACAGACGGCTGTGATTGGTCAGTCTTCAGAGACTGACCAATCACAGCAATCGCCGGCATTGGGGACTGCTAATTGGTCCCCAGGCCGGTAGCAGAGACGGTTAGCTGTCAATGACAGCTGCCGCCGCTGTTCTGTCACTATGTGATTTCACATAGTGACAGTTTATTCCTGCGCCGTAATAGTACGTCGAAGGTACGCTGGAATAAGCAGCCAGCGACGTACTATTACGTCGAAGGTATGCAAGGGGTTAAGGGCACGTGGAATATATTTACATGCAGAGCATTTACCGCAATTATATGATCCCCAGGGAGGGCCCCTACTACCAAACGGATTAGGGGGGGGGCACTGGGGATATAGTGACTTGCTGTCAAAACGTCCCTCAGATTTTTAGATCGCCTCCAAGTAATGGAGGGGTAGCTTGGTAGTTTATATACATGCATAAATAGACTGTACTTATGCGTACTGTGACTGTTCTGTAAGATAGATGTGCCTCTGTCAGACCAACATTATTAAAGGCGATTGGTGGAATATAAGGCCAAAGGGAAACTCTAAAAAGAATTCAAATTGTTCATGGCTTACTGTAAATTAAAATTAAAAGCTTTTTCTGTTATAAAGTAGATTCTAAGAAAATAATTAATAATAACTTCAACCAAGTCTGACGGAACATAAGCTTAAAGATACACTAAACCTAAAATATGCAGCTTCTAAGAAGAGTTACTAACATCATTCATAAATGTTTATGTGAGACAAAGTAATGGGTTAGGATTTTTCTGGATCCTGTCAATCATACTATTCATTAATATATTTGGAGGTTTTTTTAATATACGTATTGTAACAAAACAATTCCTCCGTAAAGTTTTCCATAGCTAATGAACTTGGTTGCCATCACATCTAAACTATCGTATATAACATATATGTCACAGGTCTTGCAGCTCCATGTGCAAATCATATATTCAGTATCAAAAATGTGCCCGATGCAGGAAAACCTCTCCTCAAAGCTTCTTAGAGAGAGGTTTTCTTTGAGAAAGGTTTTCCTGCTAACACACAGAGCAGTTAAATGGATGTGTGAATATAGACTAAGGTTGCGTTCCCTCCTAATGGCGCCCAGGGGATAGTCCTGTTGTTAAGAAAGAAATCCACAACAAACATAGAAACCATGCTAGGGGGCATTTATTATTTACAAAACAGTTCTATAAAATGTATTTAGAACTATTTTTATACCGAGCTGAATGCAAGCATTTTTATACAAATATTTATTTCAGATTGTAGTTATTAAACTCTTATGGAATTAATGGCAAACGTGCAAAAAAATACACAAAACATGTTATAATAAAACAAAACACACAAAAAGAAAATATCATGCTGTCAAATCATCTAAATTATGCATAGACATAGATGGTGGTCCAACTCCTAGACCCCCACTGATACGCAGGGCTTCTTGGAGAACTAGAAATAAGTCCCGCTGTCTCCTAAACAACATTGAAGGGACCACTGATAAAGGTAAGAGAATAAAGATAAGAGAATCTATTAATTTTCTCAGACGGTTTAATTTTTTATAACACAGCCGTATTTGCTGTATACAATTCAATAGAGGCTGCAATGCTTCCATTGTCTTATGTGCAGCAAATATGGTGCCAACAATGTAATTTTCAAAGATTCTCTATTCTCTAAGAATCTCTTACGTTGGTCGTTTCACTATTGTTCCAGACACTGTCTGATACTGCAGCTCACCGGGGTCTCATTCACTTGATGTAAAGAGGCCAATGGTGTTCTGCTGATCATGCAAGTCCGAGGGGTAGGACCACCACCAATTACACATTGATGGCCTAGCAATAAGCCATCAATGTAAATTCTTGAATAAACTCGTTAATGCATGCTCGGACTGACAATCTGATTTTGGTCGGTTCCTAGAAGGACCTGCAAAGAGTAACTGTAGAAGGGCTGGGCTCTTGTATAAAAATAAATCGGCCCAAAGTAAAGCTATAAGAACATAAATCTGAAAGGGATGAAAGAAAGTGTCTCAGATCCTGGCCTTGACACCTGAGTTGTTTGCTGAAAGTATCTGTCCTGTAACATCTCTGAAGCGACCTGCAGTTCTAGAAAGAGTTATTTTTACACCTATAAACAACTGATAAGATTAGAAACTTTTCCCTTCATATCAATAAGGTATGGGACAAGAGTGTCAGTAGTCAGAGATCATGTAGTCAGAGATCATGTAGTCAGAGATCATGTAGTAATACTTTAAAGAGGCTCTGTCACCACATTATAAGTGGCCTATATTGTACATGATGTGATTGGCGCTGTAATGTAGATTACAGCAGATTTTTATTTCGAAAATCATCGTTATGACCTATTTTAGCTTTATGCTAATGACTTTCTTAATGGACAACTGGGCGTGTTTTACTTTTTGACCAAGTGGGCGTTGTGGAGAGAAGTGTATAACGCTGACCAATCAGTGACCAATCAGCGTCATACACTTCTCTCCATTAATTTACACAGCACATAGTTACCTAGCTGGATCACTATGTGCAGCCACATACTCACATATTAACGTTACTCAAGTGTCCTGACAGTGAATAGACATCACTACCAGCCAGGACGTATGTCTATTCAGAATCCTGACACTTCGGTAATGTTTGTGTGAGATTTACAGCAAGGCAAGCGTAATCTCGCGAGATTACGCTGTAAACTGTCATTTAAAACGAGATTACACTTGCTGTGCTGTAAATCACACAGCCGCGCACCATATGCTGATGACACACGGACCTTTTGCGCGCGCAAAACGCAGCGATTTTTGCGCGCGCAAAACGCACACGCTTGTGTGAATCTGGCCTAAGTGTAAGGGTATGTTCACACGCAAACTCAAAAACGTCTGAAAATACGGAGCTGTTTTCAAGGGAAAGCAGCTCCTGACTTTCAGATGTTATTTAAGCCTCTCGTGATTTTCGCTGCATTATTCGCGGCATTTTTTATGGCCGTTTTTGGAGCTGTTTTCAATAGTGTCTATGAAAAATGGCTCCAAAATCGTCCCAAGCAGTGACCTGTACTTCTTTTTCGTTAAAAAAAAACTGCCCATCGGAACAGAATGACGTTTTTCCCATTGAAATCAATGGGCAGATGTTTGGAGGCGTTCTGCTTCTGTTCTTTCGGCCGTTTTTCGGGCGTTTACAGCCCGAAAAACGGCAGAAAATAGCCTCTTTGAACATACCCTAAATAGTAAATGTCTGTGAATATATAGCAAGTATATGTGTATGTGTGTATATGCAGTATATGTGGATTGATGATTTTTATTCCCTGTCTGGTCCTGCTTAAATGAGTTGATTGCTTGTATTTACCAGCCCTTCTGATGTGTTTTAGGAGCAATGTTGTCAGCGATACCTTTTAATGGATTCCAATTATCATCTATATCTCACAGAAATCAGAATGGAACTAATTTAAAGAACCTCCAGAAACATATTGGTTTATTGTATCACTTTTATAAACTTTCTACTTTAGGTTTTGTGTTCTTTTAACGGCAAACCATCCATTTAAGATCATATTATTTCGCTTTTTTAGCTTTGCTGACGGTAGCTTTTCCTTCTATCTACACTGAATTTGAGTGTCAAAGATCAGTGCAGGTGGGAGAAGTAGGGCATTGTCTAACACTCTTCTCTTGTAATAAGTAACACAAAAACAAACAAAAAAAAGCAAACCTATAGCTATTGAATGTCATACAAATGAGTAAAACACAACTACAAATGTATCTCACACACTATTTTGCAATAATATCTTTTAACTCTTATGCACTGTTCACACAGAGTTTTTTTGCCGTGGCTATTCCAGCGGGATCTGCGTCGGAAACCGGGACAAAAAACGGCTGAAATCGCCTCCCATTGATTTGAATGGGAGGCAGAGGTGTTTTATTCCCCCGAGCGGTAAAAAATGCTCACGGGAAAGAGAAGCGGCATGCCCTTTCTTCGGGCCTTTTCTGTCTCTGGCCTCCCATTGACATCAATGGGAGACAGAGAACACATTTTTCACAGTGTTTTTTGCCCATGGCGCTCAGTGACCGCGGGTGAAAGACGCTGCGAAAAACGCCGCAAAAAACGTGTCAAGTGTTCTACCGGCAGGTCAAAATCTGCCTCAAAATTCCTGAAGGGATTTTGGGCCAGATTTTTCTGCCTGCAAAATACTCTGTGTGAACAGGGCCTTAGGGTACATTCACATTCAGTGGTAATGGTGCAGACCAGAAAAGCAAGGACTGCATATTATTTTTCTTAAATAAGTTTTATTCATTATAGCATAGAACAACCAAAAATGGACTGAGGAGCTATACTCATGGCCAGCCAGTCATGTCAATTGATGAACACCAACAAAAAAACAACAACATTCACTGTGGAACTTAAACAAAGACCTTGCTAAACTGTGGTAGATATAATAGTGATTTAATTTTTTTTTGCCTTATATGACAAAAATAATAAAGAGAACAAATCCTACACCTCAGGGCTTATTCAGACGAACAGAATATACATCCGTGCAACGCGCGTCGCACGGACCTATATTAGTCTATGGGGCTGTGCAGACATGCGAGTGATTTTTACGCAGTGTTGGTCCATTGCGAAAAAGTCACGACATGTCCGTTCTTTGGGCATTTTTCACGCATCACGCACCCATTGAAGTCAATGGGTGCGTGAAAACCACGCATGCCACACGGAAGCACTTCCGTGCGCACAGCGTTTTTCACGCAAGACTTGTTAAGTCTATGTAAATGAGTGGAGAAAACTTGTCCAAACAAGCACAAACCAGGAAGTTGGTTTTCACTTGTTGGGCACAGGCTGCATAGTGAAACCAACAACTGCTGCAATGCCTCGTGCGTGTGATGTGGAAAAGCTAATCTGCCTGGTCCAGGAGAGGCCACAGTTGTTGGACACGTGGACAGAGGCCTACCACGACCGCACGGGCAAGGAGGTTGCCTGGGATGAGGTCGCACAGACCCTATTCGGCCAGTAGTGGGCTAAAGGCAGCACAAGAGACCGAAAGAGCATTGGTAAGTACATTGCTTTATATATGCCATGCCAAACACACATGCTGTAGTGTATCCTTGTGTTAAACATGTTCCAACTGTGCAAGGTAGCGGGTGTGTCACAGCATCATTGAGCTGGTGTATAATGTATCGTGGTGTGTAAGGAAAGGCGACGTTTCGCACAAGTCCCGTTTTCAGTGATGTCACCTGGTGACATTCCCTTTTTTTTTTGTTGTTTCTATGTACAGTTGGTGATGTAAAAACCCGCTGGAGGAGCTGTCGGGGCTAAGTGGGGACGGAGCCACAAAGAAGCGCAAATACATACAGTGAAGGAAATAAGTATTTGATCCCTTGCTGATTTTGTAAGTTTATGGAAAAAAACAAAAAGAAAAATTATCCAGAAATATAACTAGGCACTCTTGGGTTAAATAAAATTCAACATAATATTTTATTTTTGAATCCAGATAATACCGGCAATATTAATTTATACAACAACAATAATATTTTTTAAAAGAAAACTCCTGGCCAGGAAAGAAAACATACAATAGCACCTTGGATACATTAGTGATATTGCCTAATGAATTAACAGCATACTATACACGTACAGAACAATTTTGAGAAAGTGAGAAATTCCAAATGAAAAACCGCTAGGTTGAGTTCACACTTGCATTAACTCAACTCGCCGTGTTTGGAGGAAGAGAAATGCTGCCTATGACCCAAAGAACACCGTCCCCACTGTCAAGCATGGAGGTGGAAACATTATGTTTTGGGGGTGTTTCTCTGCTAAGAAACACAGAGAATAAACAAGACCCCTGATAGTTGGCGGGCACATCAACAATTATACAAAGAAAGGCTGCCTGCAAGCAACCAAGCCCAATTTCCCAACTACCAATTAGTAGTATGAAAAAATAAATAAAAAATGTAAACTTTATTGGGCTACGTATAGCCAGACAGACCACATAAATTTAAAGTTAAAAATTTCACTACCTAGAGACCGTACAGAAAAGTGAGTTACCTGTATGATCACAGGAATTAGTAGTACAGGACTTGGGAATAGTGTTCAGTTCCCTAGCCAGTTAAATTGCTAGACTAGCCAATAATAAACAGTAGGTACGGTCAGTGGTAGGTATTAAAATCCTAACAGCCCCCCCGACATGTTTCGCTACTGAGTAGCGTCCTCAGGGGTACACGGGGCTAATGGCGGCGCGGCAGGAAGGAGATCCTGATAAAGACATGTCAAATGACGTATCTGGAGGTGTGTGAAGGCACATAGCCAATAACAATGATGGAGACACGCCGGCAGATCAGCTGTGAGAAGCCAGCGAATGATCACTGGCATAAGGTGCACCAATCTCCTCGACACCGAAGAGGAGGCTGGGCAAGAAGAGTCGCAGGCGGCCCAAGAACACCATCCCGTGCTGCTCTTAACCCCAGAGGCGACTGCACCACAACCAGCCACACAGGCGATCAGCCAACCCCAGCTGCCACGGGACGGGGCAAATCCAAGGATGCCACCAGCCAGGCACAGGTGCAGCCACATTGGTTCGGCAGGTGCCCACGTGGACTCCAGGGTACTGGAGTACCTGCGCCACTGCGCAGAGGAGGACTTTTGCAGCAGCCTTGTGCTGCTACACAGGCGAGTACCCGAGTACCGGATGGCGCGCGTCCAAGGCTCCATCCTCAGCCTAATAGACTCTGCAACACCTCCTAACAATCCACGCCAGTGCTTCCAGGCAATTGAGTATTAGTGTGGATTGCCTGAGGCATCGGTGCCCTACACTACACTGCACCTGTCCCTTCCCAGCCTGGCACCGCCACGGCAACAGTACCAGCGCTCAATGGCGACCAGAATGTCACCAGGTCATGTGCCGGTGCAGGACCTGCCTTTACCACCGTACAGCAGACCCCTGGAACCCTTTGCCCACGGCCCACCTGCAGGGTTCCACACTCTGCATCAGCACCACTATGCTGTTGAGGAACATCCTCTGCAGGCCCGTGGACAGCATAGTGGTGCTGAAATGGGCAGCTATCACTCCCCATCCTGCCGATATCAGGAGTTGTAGTGCTGTGACGGCAAAATAGGTTTTAGTTGCTTTTTGGAGAAAAAGCTCGAAAATGTATGTGGATTGTGCATCATGTTGGTGCGTTTATGTGTTATTATTTTTAGCTCCGTTATATACACTACCGTTCAAAAGTTTGGAGTCACCCAGACAATTTTGTGTTTCCCATGAAAACTCACACTTATATTTATCAAATGAGTTGCAAAATGACTAGAAAATATAGTCAAAACATTGACAAGGTTAGAAATAATGATTTTTATTTCAAATAATAATTTTCTCCTTCAATCTTTGCTTTCGTCAAAGAATGCTCCATTTGCAGCAATTACAGCATTTCAGACCTTTGGCATTCTAGCTGTTAATTTGCTGAGGTAATCTGGAGAAATTTCACCCCATGCTTCCAGAAGCCCCTCCCACAAGTTGGATTGGCTTGATGGGCACTTCTTGCGTACCATACGGTCAAGCTACTCCCACAACAGCTCTATGGGGTTGAGATCTAGTAACTGCGCTGGCCACTCCATTACAGATAGAATACCAGCTACCTGCTTCTTCCCTAAATAGTTCTTGCATAATTTGGAGGTGTGCTTTGGGTCATTGTCCTGTTGTAGGATGAAATTGGCTCCAATCAAGCGCTGTCCACAGGGTATGGCATGGCGTTGCAAAATGGAGTGATAGCCTTCCTTATTCAAAATCCCTTTTACCTTGTACAAATCTCCCACTTTACCAGCACCAAAGCAACCCCAGACCATCACATTACCTCCACCATGCTTGACAGATGGCGTCAGGCACTCTTCCAGCATCTTTTCAGTTGTTCTGCGTCTCACAAATGTTCTTCTGTGTGATCCAAACACCTCAAACTTCGATTCGTCTGTCCATAACACTTTTTTCCAATCTTCCTCTGTCCAATGTCTGTGTGCTTTTGCTCATATTAATCTTTTTCTTTTATTAGCCAGTCTCAGATATGGCTTTTTCTTTGCCACTCTGCCCAGAAGGCCAGCATCCCGGAGTCGCCTCTTCCCTGTAGACATTGACACTGGCGTTTTGCCGGTACTATTTAATGAAGCTGCCAGTTGACGACCTGTGAGATGTCTATTTCTCAAACTAGAGACTCTAATGTACTACTCTTGTTGCTCAGTTGTGCAGCGGGGCCTCCCACTTCTCTTTCTATTCTGGTTAGAGCCTGTTTGTGCTGTCCTCTGAAGGGAGTAGTACACACCGTTGTAGGAAATCTTCAGTTTCTTGGCAATTTCTCGCATGGAATAGCCTTCATTTCTAAGAATAGACTGTCGAGTTTCACATGAAAGCTCTCTTTTTCTAGCCATTTTGAGAGTTTAATCGAACCCACAAATGTAATGCTCCAGATTCTCAACTAGCTCAAAGGAAGGTCAGTTTTATAGCTCCTCTAAACAGCAAAACTGTTTACAGCGGTGCTAACATAATTGCACAAGGGTTTTCAAGTGTTTTCTAATCATCCATTAGCCTTCTAACACAGTTAGCAAACGCAATGTACCATTAGAACACTGGAGTGATGGTTGCTGGAAATGGGCCTCTATACACCTATGTAGATATTGCATTCAAAACCAAACGTTTGCAGCTAAAATAGTCATTTAGCACATTAACAATGTATAGAGTGTATTTCTGATTCATTTAATGTTATCTTCATTGAAAAAAACTGTACCTTTCTTGCAAAAATAAGGAAATTTCTAAGTGACCCTAAACTTTTGAACGGTAGTGTATAACGTTTAGTTCGAACATTACACAATAAAGTGTGGTTTTGTTTAGCAAGAAAAATGTGTGTGTTTGCCTACATCTATGTGGTGTAACAAACGTTCCAAAACAGGTCCTTTAGGTAACATTGGAACATTCAGGCCAGGGACCAAGATAGTTGCATGCCATAATTGAGGTATTAGTGTATCTTGTGCGGTTTTGCTCAACTCCAAAAAGTATTCTCTGCCGCCTTGCAATACTATGATAAAGGCTGGGCGACGGAGATTTGTGTTTGTATTTGGGAACATTGGATATGCCAATGTGCTTCGCATACAATTACTTTTTGGGCAGCAAAACAATAGAGCGAAACCACAAAAGATATAAGCTCGCAACCCACATCAAGGGTCCTCATGTCTTCCGAGTCCCTAATACTAAACTCCCCACCTTAAATTTCTAAATTTTCCCAGACAAATGATACATTGTGGCACTAATCTCCACGAAGCCACCCTTCACAGAGAATAGTCCTGCCATAGCAGTGCTCCATCGGGGCTGTCAAAATATTCAGCAAATATGTTGCGCACTCGGATACCAGATGTTTGTGCCCTTCCTAGTGGAATTTGGGCCGGAATGGTTGATGTGGTAGCATTTCTTCTAATATATTCAGCATCAAAACCTGCGTCATGGATGCGGCAAAAATTATGAAGAACGACAAACGCTTGTATGACACGGGTCACATTTTGCGGTATCAGTTGCATTGTTGTGAGAAACACCCGCCATTTGTTTGTCATAATGCCAAATGCACATTCCACACATCTACGAGCTCAGCTTAGCAGGTAATTGAAGATGCGCCAAAGGTCATCCAAGCCACTTCTTGCAAATGGACACATTACTTGGCTTGTGAGGCCAAAACCCTCATCTACAACAATGACATATGGGACTGGTGGTCCTCGCGAGCCAGGCAGGATGCTCGGTACCGGCACAGAAAGTTGATTGGCCACAAGACGATGGCCAATTCGGGATGAGCGAAATATGCGGGTGTAAAAGGGCTAAATATAGTATATAAATATAATATATATATATATGCTCACTTACTACACACTCATCCACGTGTGTACAAGGGCTGGTATAATAGCTGGGTTTCACCTACTTGGTCGCTCACTATTACTACCCCCTTTATAATCAGGGTCACTAGGGTTATGCCTAGTTCCCCTACCTTTTCCTTATACTAACGTCTACTTGCTTTGCTTTGCTTCTACGGAATAAGACCGTACAATAAATACAATTGTATAGTAAATAAAGGGTAATATTTATTACTAACAATAATCACACTTGCATATAAAATACACCAAACTAAACACAGAACACAGTAACTGATCACAGTATAGAATCAGTATACCCGAATACACATAACACGTTAATATATACTGAGTATACTCACACTATACGTGGTACAGTATAAACACGGTATCCTATGTTATGCCTCCACCCACATACCTAAACATACACATGAATACAGTTACGTTACAGTCCAATACACGCTCACTATTTCTGTATCACTCCCTCCTAATATAGCTTTCCCTATACTCTAAGGGTTAATAGCAAGGGTTACCAGGGACAGCAGGAGGATAAAAGTAAGGAGGGGGAGAACATAACGTGTAGCTGCTGCTACACGTGGATACTTAGCAGTCCATGTGGTACAAGTTGGTGTGGTCTCTCAGCAAGGGCCATGAGCAGGCCAGGAGGGAAGAGGAGACCCTTAGTGGAGTTGGGGAGCAGGAACAAGAGAGTGAGCTTTGGGAAAGATTGTCCTTTTAAACATCCCCGTGCACACCTGTGTGACCTCACAGGCTCATGCACGTGAAAGGGAGGGGCCTGGGCCTCATGGAATACCATTATCTAGTAGGTGAATGGGTATACACCTTTCTGGAGGGACAAATCTATATATATCTACACTCACATGTATATAGATATAAATGTATAAAACACTTCCCTTTACAATCCCCCTGTTGTCGGGAACACGACAATGAAATTTGTGGAAGTGTTTGTTCTGTATTACCCCCTCAACCTTGTTACTGGTAATGGTCGGAGATGGAATGAAGTATACTATTGGACCTAGATACGTGACATCAGCTATCTCCTCAAGGACACCTTCCCGCCAGTCCTCCGACTCTGGAGTCTAGTGTCAAAAATAAAAGAAACCTCACAGTTCATAGAATGAAGTTGAAATGAAATCTCTTAGTCCATAGAACGAAGCCTCAAGGTCCATAGAACGAGGTTGAAACAAAAGCTTCAAAGTCCATAGAACTCAGTCTCAAAGTCGATTGAAACTCCAAGTCTCTATCCTTGATCTTCTTCTTTCTTGGATCTTGATCTTTCTTATAAATCTTTTCCACTTTAGCGGCGTCAGCAGGTCTGTTAGCGGCCGATCCCATTTGAGCATGCCAACCCGTGTAAGGCTACTTGTGCCCTCACACGGTCAGCCTTGGAATGGCTTAGCCCGCCTTCCGACAACCTTTGTACGCAGTCCGTTATCTTTCCAAAACTTTTCAGTATCTTGATTGAAGACGAAACAATCTTTGTGGGCCGATATCCATGTCTCTATCATGGCAGGTTAACATCCCCGAGGAGGAGATGATGTCTTAGTACCCAGGAATCTACTGTGAGGTGGAGCATCGCCTTCCATTTCCCCTCTAACATTCAATCCATCATCGTATTGACCATACCAGTTCTCAGGTTGAGGTAGCAAATATCTACCAGGGTGTGTGTGTACCTTACCTGTCCCTAAGGGTTCCTACACACTACCCACTCATACATACAAAATGTAAAATAATCAAACATACAAAAATATTCCGCCCTAAACCATAGGTATATGTACATATAGAGATTCATGCTCAACTAGCATCTCTCACTACTCCTCCATAAACACGTGAAAGGTACACATGTAAATGGGGTGACTACAGGCTGTAAATATATGTCCGCCTACACGTACATACTCACTCGCTGTGGGACGGGCACGTCCTCACTGAGTATACTTATGTTGCGGACACATATCTACACCTAGAATGTCTATATGTACACCTTGAAAGTTTTTGTACGACACATTGATACATATTACATAACATAAATATATATATATACATAAACTTGACGATTATGGGTCGCAGGACAGTATCGCTGTTATGTCCAAGTTCATGCTTTTACGCCTGACCTAATTTACTTGGTCGGCAAGTCCTTTCACCCATCAGTACTATCACAGGGTGGATGAGCAGGTTGAAGAAGAAAATTGCTTTGGGGTTGTAGCCAAACAGGCTCCCCCATCAGGACACCTCTGAGTCTCTTTTCAGGGAATGGGATGGAGGCTCGATTCTCAGACTCTTTAAGCTCCTCCACGATATCCTCTTCCTCACTGAACTCAGGATCATCTAGAGTCTTATAGGAGCATCTGAGCGGATATCGAGCCTCTACTCAGGGGTGACTGGAGTTCTTCTGTTCTGCTACATCGATACCTGTGATAAATCAAAAAGGTACAATGCTCCTTGGAGGAGTATTCCTCTTCCGGTGCAATTAGTCGCACAGATGGTGGAGTAAACATATTACACTCGGTACCAACCCCAATACCCTTGACCCATGTATCTTAAGCTTGAAGAGGGTATTGGGTTGACCTTCATGTCACAGGTCCCCTCAGTATCTCAACACTGGTGTCTAAGCACCCGGTCCTAACTACCTTGGCAGAGGATCGCATCCTCCTCCTTCCAACATCCATCTGTACAGACAGATATGGATGGCTGCCCTTACAGGTTAGGATATCTGAGGGGAGCTGTAGATGATGTACCATTTTGTGGATCTTCACAATTCTCATATTTGTGGGACTATATCCCCATCTTACCAAGCCCATTATCTTAAAATCAAGATATGGGTGTAATGCCAGAGTAACCTTCCCCTGTCAACCTTACCTAAAGGACCACTCCAGTTAAACACAAAAGAATCAGCCATACTGTTATTCGCTGTTTTTAATTGCACTCACATTAGGCCTCAGATGGAGTTGTGTTACCTGTCTGAACCCCCCAGGTCTAGGTGCACAGAATAACATAAAACACTACACCGTGAACTTATGTTACATATTCGCACTGCTCAACCTGAGTTCACAGTATAATAACAACTTCAACGTTATCCTAATAGAGAGCAATTAAAACATTGGGCGATTATAGATGTAAATGTATTATCATCTTGAATTTCAAGGTCTAGGTGCGCAGCATAACATAACACTATAAGTGAACTTAAGTTACCTGTCCGTACCTCTATACCTAATATAAGTTCACAGAACAAGCAAATACATCACTATTCATTGGCTGGTTCTTCAGTTGTATTCCTGGAGTGGTTTTCTAATTATGCATTATAAATACAGGCAACACCCATATAGTATAACTACATAACTACTGATAACAAGGAATATACAAAAATAGAATCTGTGAAGGAGCCACAAAAGAAAACACAATGACAACAAAAGAACTGTGAACAAACAAGAGAGCATACAGGAAAAGGGAGACCATAAACACACCTTACAGACAAAGAGATAACACTCAAAGAGGCTCTGTCAATTATGGCCTACTTAAAATTCACAGTTGAATTCCAAACCAGTTGTGGTTCGTTATTCAGTTCTTTGAACACATGGTTTAGCAAATGTGTGGGGGAGATACTCATGTAGCCATTTTGTCCTTTCCTATAGTCACAATTTGATGTAATGTGGCCATTTTCTATTGTTTCATTACTAGGCTTTCCACGGTTGCTCATACCATGGCAGTTTCTAGCAATATGTCCCATCTGACCACATTTAAAACATTTAACAGGACCACATTGCTTAGTACCCAAAGACTTGCAGTACTTTGCAATATGGCCTGAGCCGGCACATGCAAAACATTTAACAGTACATGCTCTGCTGGACTTAGGGCAGTCACCAGTGCATGATCTCTTAAAGTTCTGCATGGCTAGGGACGAACTTCTGACTATCGTACGCTTACATTTGTGTAACACTTTCGTAACAATGTTACCTTCAGGATTCCGGATGGGATCACGATTTGGGACATCTGATCCATCACTCTTTCTACTCCCCCCTTTTTGCCCTGTAGAGGGCAAACTTACAGCAGAATCAGGCCTTGAAAAAGACAAGGCCGGTAACATTTTTGAGAAATCTTTTATGATGTTTTGCATACTGGCAACCAATTGTGACCTAGCAGCAAGCTCATCATTTAACTTGGCAATGATCGCATCCGTAGATGCCGCCTTATCCTTAAACGCATTGATCACAGCATAAGACCCAGTCAGCTGTGCATCAATATCATCACCACGATTTTTCAAAACTATCACCTGCGATTCCAGCATGCAAATTTGCTTATCTCTATCAATGTTACATTGAGCATTCTCTGCCAGTTGTGTCTGCAAAGCAGAAACCTGCTTCACATTGTTGACACAACACTGGCAGTGAAGATTTGGGGAATCACTCTTCATTTCTGAGTGATCAGGCTTCCACGTCTCTTCATAAACACATATTAGTTTAGCCAGCATGTGCAGCCTTTTGGAGGTTTTGTTAAAAACACTCCTCTTGCTTATGCACATCTTATCATGCGCATAAGCCTCATCCAGCAGAGTGGACCACAGCATTCCTGCTGACTTGTATGTAGTGGGGGGTACTGGGTTGAATGAACTTTGTTTAGAAAGTTTTTTAAGTGTGGAGAAATCCATACTTACTATACCAGAAGTCCTCTTGGTTACTGCAGAAGACTCTAATGTGTTGCTCAATCGCACGACGATTTGTCGGCGTAGATCAGCACACCGCAAAGCAAAATAAAAACGTTAATACCTTAGAAAAACAAAACAAAAAACAATAGGTTCGCTGTTCTCAGTTGTATCCTGTATTAAGCCTAAATAAAATTGTGTTACTCGTCCAAACTTCAAGGTCTGGGCGCACAGCATAACATAACACTTCACTGTGTAAGTATGTTATCAGTACACGCCTCTCCGCCTATCTTAGTTCACGTTATAACACAATTTTATTGTACAAAGCACAGAAATAAATTGAAACCAGTTCGGGCCTTGGCTCGCCAAATGTAAAAGGAGTCATATATAAAA
The DNA here is from genome assembly GCF_050947455.1 of Rhinoderma darwinii. Classification (NCBI taxonomy): domain Eukaryota; kingdom Metazoa; phylum Chordata; class Amphibia; order Anura; family Rhinodermatidae; genus Rhinoderma; species Rhinoderma darwinii. Next base: position 442,501,392 of record NC_134688.1, on the reverse strand, counting down.
TATATATACATATATATACACATATAGCCTCCTGGCTGGCTCGCCAAATGTAAAAGGGCTAAATATAGTATATAAATATAATATATATATATATGCTCACTTACTACACACTCATCCACGTGTGTACAAGGGCTGGTATAATAGCTGGGTTTCACCTACTTCGTCGCTCACTATTACTACCCCCTTTATAATCAGGGTCACTAGGGTTATGCCTAGTTCCCCTACCTTTTCCTTATACTAACGTCTACTTGCTTTGCTTTGCTTCTACGGAATAAGACCGTACAATAAATACAATTGTATAGTAAATAAAGGGTAATATTTATTACTAACAATAATCACACTTGCATATAAAATACACCAAACTAAACACAGAACACAGTAACTGATCACAGTATAGAATCAGTATACCCGAATACACATAACACGTTAATATATACTGAGTATACTCACACTATACGTGGTACAGTATAAACACGGTATCCTATGTTATGCCTCCACCCACATACCTAAACATACACATGAATACAGTTACGTTACAGTCCAATACACGCTCACTATTTCTGTATCACTCCCTCCTAATATAGCTTTCCCTATACTCTAAGGGTTAATAGCAAGGGTTACCAGGGACAGCAGGAGGATAAAAGTAAGGAGGGGGAGAACATAACGTGTAGCTGCTGCTACACGTGGATTCTTAGCAGTCCATGTGGTACAAGTTGGTGTGGTCTCTCAGCAAGGGCCATGAGCAGGCCAGGAGGGAAGAGGAGACCCTTAGTGGAGTTGGGGAGCAGGAACAAGAGAGTGAGCTTTGGGAAAGATTGTCCTTTTAAACATCCCCGTGCACACCTGTGTGACCTCACAGGCTCATGCACGTGAAAGGGAGGGGCCTGGGCCTCATGGAATACCATTATCTAGTAGGTGAATGGGTATACACCTTTCTGGAGGGACAAATCTATATATATCTACACTCACATGTATATAGATATAAATGTATAAAACACTTCCCTTTACAGCGGGCATCAGCAGAGCTTCCATAGAACCCAATGTGTACAATGGTAAAACAATAATTACTGTCGGCCAAGGCCGACAAGACTATGGAAAAATACTGTTTGTACTTATAGTATCTTGAGCCAGAGTGGGGGGGGGGGGCTTTTCACACGTATGAGCTTCCCGTCTAGGGCACCAATACAATTAGGAAATTGGGTGGTGGCCAGAAAATCTTCAGAAATTGTAAGCCAGTGCTCTGTCGTGGGCTGAGGCATCACTGTTGGCTTTAATCTCTGCCACAGCACAACATAGGTGTCTGTCACAATGCCAGAAATGACTGTCAATCGACATCGATCTGGGGCTCCATGCAAAATCTCACCTCGTGGGGTATCCTTGATCCTGAGGAAGGTGAGAGCTCAGCCGAAAACTACACGGGGGGAACTTGTTAATGATCTCAAGGCAGCTGGGACCACAGTCACCAAGAAAACCATTGGTAACACATTACGCCGTAATGGATTAAAATCCTGCAGTGCCCGCAAGGTCCCCCTGCTCAAGACGGCACATGTACAGGCCCATCTGAAGTTTGCAAATGAACATCTGGATGATTCTGAGAGTGATTGGGAGAAGGTGCTGTGGTCAGATGAGACTAAAATTGAGCTCTTTGGCATTAACTCAACTCGCCGTGTTTGGAGGAAGAGAAATGCTGCCTATGACCCAAAGAACACCGTCCCCACTGTCAAGCATGGAGGTGGAAACATTATGTTTTGGGGGTGTTTCTCTGCTAATGGCACAGGACTACTTCACCGCATCAATGGGAGAATGGATGGAGCCATGTACCGTCAAATCCTGAGTGACAACCTCCTTCCCTCCACCAGGACATTAAAAACGGCTCGTGGCTGGGTCTTCCAGCACAACAATGACCCGAAACATACAGCCAAGGCAACAAAGGAGTGGCTCAAAAAGAAGCACATTAAGGTCATGGAGTGGCCTAGCCAGTCTCCAGACCTTAATCCCATCGAAAACTTATGGAGGGAGCAGAAGATCCGAGTTGCCAAGTGACAGCCTCGAAATCGTAATGATTTACAGATGATCTGCAAAGAGGAGTGGGACAAAATTCCATCTAACATGTGTGCAAACCTCATCATCAACTACAAAAAACGTCTGACTGCTGTGCTTGCCAACAAGGGTTTTGCCACCAAGTATTAAGTCTTGTTTGCCAAAGGGATCAAATACTTATTTCTCTGTGCACAATGCAAATAAATATATATAATTTTGACTATGTGATTTTCTGTTTTTTTTTTATAAATATAATCTATCTCTCACTGGTAAAATTAACCTAGCCTAAAAATTCTAGACTGTTCATGTCTTTGACAGTGGGCAAACTTACAAAATCAGCAAGTGATCAAATACTTATTTCCTTCACTGTATATATACAAACAGAGAAAGCAGCAGCACTCAATCTCAATAAGAGGAAGCTTACATATGTGAACGGGTGCCAGCAAGCAGTCCAGATCCTAGGACTGTATCAATATTCAAGAGAAATATATCTTGCAGCACTCCAACAGGATGAATGAGAAAACTGTCATTTATTCAAGCCAACATACAGCGGTGCGACGTGTCAGTCCAACATTAGGACTTTTTTCAAGCATAATGGTGTGTACAACAGTTATGGTTTATATAGTGTGTAGTAGATATAAGCAATCAAGCTCATTAAAATAGTGTAAAAATAGAAACAGCATTTAGTTACGTGTAAAACAAAAGTTACGGTATCAAAAAATAAAACATTGATACAGAAAGTGACAAGTGACATATTAAAAACATCTAAAAATGTCTATATATCAGAACGTCCTAATATAGACCTAATTACGATTTAATCAAGTATTCAAAAAGGTGTGTATCAAATTACGGCTGTCAGACCTCTGACCAATCCGAAGACTGATATTTAATTTATGCAAAGTGTTCGTATGTGTTTGACTCACGTCCTCCCTATCCGGCATTTATTGTTTAGCAAGTACGCATGCGTCAAGCTGACAGCACCCGGAAGTGACGTCTATAGTGGGTTGCCTGGTTACAGGTAATCAACAAACTCCTGAAGCCACAGAATTTCTAAATATTCAGGACATATATGTGTCCGAAGATGTCAAGGATCTTGATACTGATCCTGGACATCTTCAGACACATATATGTCCTGAATATTTAGAAATTCTGTCATTCCGTGGTTCGATGTATTTTGTGTCTATATGTATTTGTGTAAAATTTTGCTTGACAAGCTATTTACAATAATATTGATTGTTACCTGTCACTTGGCAACGGGTTCCGGAACTTTTTTCCGGTTCTCGCTAGTCGAATGTGTGCATAATGGCTTCAGGAGTTTGTTGATTACCTGTAACCAGGCAACCCACTATAGACGTCACTTCCTGGTGCTGTCAGCTTGATGCATGCGCACCTGCTAACAATAAATGCCTGATAGGGAGGACTTGAGTCAAACACATTCGAGCACTTTGCATAAATTAAATATCAGTCTTCGGATTGGTCAGAGGTCTGACAGCCGTAATTTGATACACACCTTTTTGAATACTTGATTAAATCGTAATTAGGTCTATATTGGGACGTTCTGATATATAGACATTTTTATATGTTTTTAATATGTCACTTGTCACTTTCTGTATCAATGTTTTATTTTTTGATACTGTAAATTTAGTTTAAGGGTATGTTCACACGCTGAGAGGCAGTTACGTGTGAAAAGACAGACTGTTAACAGCTGCCTCGTTTCACACGTAAAAGCTCCTCCTTGTAATTTACGAGGCGTCTGAGACGCTCGTAAACCTTGAGCCGTGCTTCATTGATTTCAATGAAGAACGGCTCAAATTACGTGGCAAAGAAGTGCCCTGCACTTCTTTGCCGAGGCAGTAAATTTAGGGGTCGTCGTTTGACAGCTGTCAAACGACGACTCGTAAATAACAGGTCGTCTGCACAGTACGTCGGCAAACCCATTCAAATGAATGGGCAGATGTTTGCCGACGTATTGCAGCCCTATTTTCAGACGTAAAACGAGGCATAATACGCCTCGTATACGTCTGAAATTTGGCCGTGTGAACATACCCTTACACTCAACTAAATGCTGTTTGTATTTTTACACTACTCTAATGAGCTTGAGTGCTTGTATCTGCTACACACTATATAAACCATGACTGTTGTACACACCATTATGCTTGAAAAAAGTCCTAATGTTGGACTGAAACGTCGCACCGCTGTATGTTGGCTTGAATAAATCACAGTTTTTTCATTCATCCTGTTGGAGTGCTGCAAGATTTTATTTCTCTTGTATGTATGTATATATATATATATGTATAATGAATTATATTAGTATTATATATACATATTAGTATTATACAGTATTAGTTTTATATATACATATATTTGCCGCTATCCACGTACATGCCATCGTAATACTTTTTCATTATAATGTGTATTTTTTTTCCTCCGTTATGTTAATAATGAATAAGTTAAGCACATTGGTGACATGAGGTGTTCCTGGCACAAATGTTGAAAGCACTTTATTTAATTAAATGTAATTTGCTGTAGAAAAGTGCCAAAGGTTGCATTTTAAATTGTTAGCTGAAAAGGAGAATTTAAGAGAGTAAAATACAATTGTTCCAGTTAATGGAATCCACTACCAATGTTCCTATTATATGAGGAACATTTCCTGTAACCAGTTCTCAAAGTGGTAAATGGTTAATCAAGCAGAACTAATAAGAAGGTCCAAAACCACACATTTCTCTTGAGTTGTCTGAAGGAGAAATAAAGGTTAAGGATGAGCTGAACCCATGTGGAAGCAAAAGGTAATAAACACTGTGACCTATTGAAATGATGATATAGAAAGCTGAAAGCATTGTGGGGAAATACATAGATAAACAACACAACAAAAACTGAGTGCAGATTTTAACGCAGAGGAGATGTTATTGGTACAATCTGTTATCCTTTAATTTCAAGATACTTCAGATTTGTAGAAATTCTTCATGAGAGATTAAAATTGATAAGGAGCTACGTTATTTTTGCAGCATTCTTTTTCCCTAAACCAGATACAGTATAGTTTTACCCCCATCCTTTGTATACTCAACTGGGAAATGGCACTGTTACACTTCAAATTGGAGCATGTACCTTCTGCCAAGGCAAACGGTTAAACCAGTTTAGAGGGTATCATTTTTAGAGGACATTATCTGGAAATCAACTGTTTCTTTACCATGGCCAGGAGTCATACGCCTTGCGCTTCATCAGGGCACATCATCTACAAAATTATCTAATGTTACATAATTCACTACCACATCCAATAAAACTCTGGTTGGTTTTGGGTACCTGTAGTATAATGTGTGGAGTTGTGAGAGAGAGTGCAACAGACACTTCCATGTCTTTTAAGACTGTCCAGTTATAACCACCTTATGGGAAGATGCACGGTGCATTACCCATTAAAGTGTAGCTAAACGTTTGACAAACTTCCGACATGTCATAGTGACATGTCAGGAGTTTGGATTGGTGGGGTCCGAGCACTGAGACCCCCACCAATCACTAGAACGAAGCAGCAGAAGCGCTCGTATGAGCGCTCAGCCTCTTCGTGTCTTTTCTGCTTTTTCTGTACAGACACGAAGCGGCAGAGCACTCACACGAGTGCTTCAGCAGCTTCGTTCTAGCAATTGGTGGGGGTCTCAGTGCTCGGACCCCTACCAATCCAAACTCCTGACATATCACTATCACATGTCAGAAGTTTGTCAAACATTTAGCTACACTTTAAGTTTATGTCTATATTCTATGTTAAAGGGAGCCTGTCACCAGAATTTCACCTATTAAACCAGCAATTCCTGGTGGAAGTGGGTGAAAAATCATTTTTATGCAGTGTTCCCGTGCTGTATGCTAATGAGCATAAAAGAGTAATATCTTAGTTCGAAAAGAGTCATATCTTTGGTCCTCAAGCCTTTCCGGGTTAACCCGGCCTCCTTATTTTTGATTGACAGCTCATCCTCTACTCCTAGCACACATGTGCATTGATGTCCTGTTCTGATGCCTTGCGTACAATGGGACACCACAGCAGCACATGCACAGTAACTAGATTTAAGGCTTGTGCACATGGGACAATACATGATGGGCGCATGGGCGCTATCTTAGATTAGATTTTGGCATTCAGGGCGAGCCAGATTTTGGCGGTGGGCTGGCATAAGAATAGGAACAAAAGAGACTGCCCGATTATTACCATAAAAGGCACAAAAAGTGTCCAGTTTAGGAGAGTGGACAATGGCAATAAACTCTTGACAGCAGCGGCCAGCGAGTGGTGAGTATAGGTCAATAGGTGAAATGCTGGTGACAGGTTCCCTTTAAGTCTATGTTCTCCTGCAATCTTCCTGTCCTTCATAGCAACATCCGAATGAAGACCAACAAAAAAAATGTGGGGTTCACCATCTTGATCAATGTGGCTAGAGCTTAAATCCTGGTGTTGTAGAGAAGCCTAGAGACTCAATCTCTAAAACTTGCTTTGCTTCAATTCAGATAATGCATCTAGGGGAATTCAATATGGATAAAATGGTGGAGGATATCTACAAAAACTATTTTTACTGGATACAATTCTAGAACTCTTTAGAACAGCGGTCCCCAACATTTTATACCGTGTGAGCCACTTCAATCCTGTGTGATGGCCAGGAGGCACATTTTAGTAAAAAAATGTAACATATTAAATGTAGAGAAACACAAAATCATGAAATTTCAATTTGCAGGTAAATATTTCAGTTTGAAATTTAACAAACTTGTATTCCATCACCCAAATTGGCACTTTTCTGGGGATGGGATACGCCTGTAATATTGTTAACGTAGATGCCATATTGTAGCAAAAGCATATGGTTTCAACACAGGGTTCCTACGGTGAGCCACACAGCTGGGGGTTGCGAACCACATATGGCTCCTGAGCCACTCGTTGGTGACCACTGCTTTAAGTTTTGAGCTCTTTGTTTACCACCCTATTTTAATTGATGTATTACCCATGTTTGCCTGTAGTACAATTAGCTTTTTCTACTCAAACATTTTCAAATTATTAAAAGATGCATGATTTTAAATCTAACAATATTTATTTTATAATTTAAGAAGAAGGACATTAGGATGCAACCTGAGGACTTCTGAAGCAAAATTCAAGACAATTTGCAAGGTAATGTCTGTAAATTTGTTTTTGCACTAATTAAAATGTACCTCTTATGTTTATTGTTTTACAATACTATTATGGTATATTGAAAAGTAAAATAGTGTATGGGTTGTAAATTATGGTGCCCAAAGACTGAATCACACTGGATGCAAACACTTTTCAAATATATCTCATGTTCTCTCTTTGAAATACTGTCTACACATTCCATTCACTTACTGGCACACTTAGTAGTGGAAGCAAAACAAACATAATTAGGGTATGTTCACACGGCCAAATTTCAGACGTATACGAGGCGTATTTTGCCTCGTTTTACGTCTGAAAATAAGGCTACAATACGTCGGCAAACATCTGCCCATTCATTTGAATGGGTTTGCCGACGTACTGTGCAGACGACCTGTTATTTACGCGTCGTCGTTTGACAGCTGTCAAACAACGACGCGTAAAAATACAGCCTTGTCAAAAGAAGTGCAGGACACTTCTTTGGACGTTTTTGGAGCTGTTTTCTCATAGACTCCAATGAAAACAGCTCCAAAAACGGACGATTAAAACGCAGCGAAAACGGCGTGAAAACGCCGCGAAAAATGCGAGTTGGTAAAAAAACGTCTGAAAAGCAGGGTCTGTTTTCCCTTGAAAACAGCTCTGGATTTTCAGACGTTTTTGTTGACTACGTGTGAACATACCCTAAATGGAAATGCAGTACCTGAAGCCACAATAGTGCATAGAAAAGAGAAGGGAAAGAGCAAGAACTGTAATAAAATGCATCTGCCTAGCATAAAAAACGGAAGAGCTATTGTGCTTTCTCCTCTGTTATGGCAGCACTGGGGTATGGTTGGGTCATGTGTATGTATATTTATGTATGTATGGGCTTTTTTATGTCAGTGTTTTCCTTCCATATGTATTTTGCCAAAAAGCAAAAGCAGCTATGAGCTATGTAAAAAAAAGTCATACATCTGTGTGTTCCTACCCCTTGACCTCGTCCCAGCTGAATGTGAATTACAGCCCTTTGATGGCGTCAAGAGCTGCTTTTATGGCCCCGCAATATGTTGCGTTGACCACCACTGCTCTAGCATTGCAATTTACATATTGGCTACAAGAATATCTTTCGAAAAGCAGAATGCAAACAGCACAAAGACAAATAAGAACAGAAAAGCTGCAAACAAAAGCATTTTAATATGTCATTTAAATTGTCAATTATACATAAACAATAGAGACTTAAGTATTAGACATCATTATTAAATCATTTTTAGATATCCTGTATGTAGTAAGGAATACACCTATTCCAAAGGGGAAAGCACATAATATTAATAATACATAGCAATAAAAACACACAAAACATATTTCAGCCTTCATTTGTATAACATGGCTTCTTTTACAAGTTATATTCTAAATTATGTGCATTTCATATGCAGCCTATTAAATTAGACTAACAGAATTTGGCAGCTTCTGTAATTGGAACTGTAACAAGAGCCCGATCCCTGAAACAAGTAAATATTGCTACCCCTCTATAATATAGTAAAGCTGTTTCTGTAATGGCTTAATGGGATATAGAATAATTAAAACCAGCACATACTCTGTCAATTTATTCATTCAACTATTTATTTGTACTGCAGATAATCTTTTCTGTATATCAACAGCTTGTGTAATTAGCTTACAATGTATCACCCTCGAAATAAAATGTGCAGGATCGCATTTATGATTTCCATATCTATGAACTCATTATAAACTTTACAATCTTTCTCTTATTAAGGGGATAAGATGTTACATTGCAACACAACCCATTCTCCGAACAACAGGAGCTAACATCAACATACTCATTACTTGAATGCTCAGGGATATTAATATTTTACAGTCTGCATCACAAACAATGTTCTGCTAAAGACCATATTTTAGTTTATTCAAAATATGACACAAAAGAAATATCAAATACAGTATGTGAAGAAGAAAAGTAACTACAATTTATTTAAACAGGAAGAAAAATGCCCTGAAGAGCAACAGATGAAGATTTCTCATTCCACAAACAGAATTTCAGTCGTAAGTAAATAATAAACAAAGGAATGCAACGCAAGAAAATATAAAAGAGGAAAAATAACACATCACCTTTATATCTTTTATTTTTTGCTTACCATTTTTTAAATTATAGTCCAGGGTTAACTAATATGGAGGTACTCAATGCGGCTGCTATGGGGCCCACATAGAGAGGACTCAGATTGTGTTATTCTTATCCCTTTTCCAATGGGTGATGATGATCTATGAATGGCTTCCGTATCCAAGACCCGTCTATTGGCTATAGATTGTGGTGAAGTTTCTTGAAGTGCGTTTCGGCCATATGGATGTAACATCCCAAGGCAGCCATTGGACAATGCAGACATGTGATTTGGCATTACTATGAATGTCTCATTACTATGCTGTGTTGTCACACTGGAAACACAGAAGACCTGCAACAATTTTTGACAATAATTTTATTACAAACATTTTTTTTTTCACTTTTGTTAAATTTTCTGACTGTTTTGTTTTGTGGTCCAGATTTCTGGGTTTTACCCCCCCAAAAAAAAGACAGGGGGGGGGGGGTGCAGAGGAACAGCAAGGGATTGTTATTATTAATATTTTTTTAAGTTACACACAATTCTCAGTCTGTCCCTGGGCAGAAGTGACCTTGGTCATTATCATGTTGTTTCTTAGTAATATTGGAGCGCTTGAACTCTACTGTCAGAATCACTGGGACTATCCCCAGCCTTGCGCGTGCTGCTCAGCCCATTTGAGTTTATGATTGGCTGAGCTAGAGGCTGAAATATAGATTAGCCAATCAGAGCAAGTGGTGATCATGCCCTGATTTGCTGATGTGTGTGAGAATGCCCATGTCCACCTCAAACATTCTCACACCAATAAGAGAGCTTTGCTATGAGTGTAAATATGGCCTGGGAGAAACTGCGTCATTCTAGCACTGCAGAGACACCTTTCCATGACCATGCAGAGCAAAGTGTGGGAATAATTCAGATATTACATATATAAAAAAAAAAAATATCTGTGGAAAATTAATTGTCTGGGGAAATCGACAGTGGAGCACATCTTACAGAATTCTAACATACCTAGTTACAAGCCATTTTCCATGGTTATGATACTACATTTGTTACATGCGGTCATACACAGAACATTACAACAGTATATCCCGCAATTCATACGGTTTACGCAGTGACATAGCAGAAAATTCAGCCGCATCCAAACAGTAGCATACACAAGTACATTTTGTATACAGTCTGCTCTTAATGTAGATACTAATCTAGAAAGCATTGCTTTCTATAATTTTGCACTGTCAGCGGTCGTTGTTCCTTGCTTAAGCACAAATGTCAGATAAAGTGCTAGAAAAATGTTGTGCAGCGTGAAGGATGATTAGATAGAAAGTGTCATTCTGAATTTCAAATAGATTACACACAAAATATGAAATGTGCTGCTCTCAGCAAATCTGGGTGCGTTTACATTTAATGGGCTTCACTTTTCTTGCTTTGCCATTATTTCATTACTCTCTAATCTACGGATGATAGGTCAAAAAAGAACCTGGTAAAACTGGTTCACGTTCTCCATTCATTTCATACAAAAGATCCAGTAATGCTCATAAACCAGCGCTTGAGAACGGGTGTCAATATCTTAGTAGTTTATTGTTGTTGAAGTAATGCATATGGAAAGGAACGACTTACATATAGGCTAAGTGCATATTTTTTAATGGAACATTTCGTAAATTTATTGCAACAAGGCATTAAGAAATACTTCACACATTTCTGCTGATACATGAGCTCCATTTAGGGCCGGCTTTACATTAGATGGTACCTTGTGTGGCACCATCTTTTATGGTGTGCTATTCTACTGTGTGCAAAAAAATCATACGATACTATATCTTATTGTAAACCAAAATAATAGTGCCATACATTGGCCACATAACACTTCCCCCAGTGCCACCACCACCATACACTGAAAACGTAATGTACTGTACAGTGCCTAAGTAACAATGCCTAAATCCCACCATACAAACCTCAAATAATACCAACAGTGACCAAATAACAGCTCCACACATAAACTAATCCAAATACTTTAAAAAGTCTAAACAATAATAATAAAGTACTATTATTATAAAAATTCATGGCGTTTCAAGCCTCAGGTGTCATCTGACTTGATCCATGCAGCAATGGCAATAGCTGAGCCCTATTCAACTACTCAGGTTGCACACCCCCAAGGGTGGTCCTGGCTCCGCTGCTCATTCTAAAACATCATGTACAAGGAAGAACAGCACAATAAGGCCATGGCCACCAAATTTGCCACCTTGTGATACTCTGTTCGGTGCTATATAACAACGTTGGAGAATCGCTTAGTAATACAGTACAAACTTTTTTTCCCACAGACAAAATTCCTCCATATACAATTGAGGTCCATATGGTCTCATAGAAGCCTATACTGTAGGTACTGTATTACAGCTTCATATGGAGCAGCTGTACGGAGCCGTAGTACGCTCATGTGATAATTGTTTGCACTCTATTACCTTCTGCAATGTAGATTACATAGCTTAGCTGAGATATGAGGGAAGCCACAGGAAATACAATTTATTATGTAAATGTTATACCTGAGAGAGCACAAGTGAGAAGATTTAATATAACATTATTAAAATGTTTACCCATATGTATCAATAGGCCCAGACTGGCAATCTGGTACCCCTGGTTTTCTTGAAGGAAAAAGAATGACTTGTAAGGGCTCTCAAACTAAAGATGCTGCGCAGCCTCATTCACCTTTCATAATACACATAAGATGATCGGCCGATCATGTAAAATCAGTGGGTTTGACCGACATTAGTCTAATGTGCATGGTCACTTTAAAAGCCAGAGACTGTTTTTTATTTCCAGTCTGGACTTGTCTGATACTCATTAACATTATCCTCTGTTGTGTAAGGTACAACAAACATGATTGATGTAATAGAAAGGAGTACATGAAATACTCCTTACTTACTTTTTAACTTTTTTAATTTACCTTTTTACTTGAATTTGCAAAATTCCATTATGTTTCATGGGTCATGATCCCTTTATCAAGCCTGAGTTGTGGCCCCCTTTCCGAAACATTGCAGTACACCCTGCAGTCCAGGACTGTGTATAGTTACATAGTTAGTACGGTTGAAAAGACACATGCCCATCAAGTTCAACCAAGGGATGGGAAAAGGGAAGTGAAAAATGTCTACACATAGGAGCTAATATTTTTTTGTTCTAGGAAATTATCTAACCCTTTTTTAAAGCCATCTACTGTCCCTGCTGTGACGGCTCCTGCGGTAGGCTATTCCATAAATTCACCGTTCTCACAGTAAAGAAGGCTTGTCGCCTCTGTAGGTTGAACCTTTCTTTTTCCAGACGGAGGGAGTGCCCCCTTGATTTTTGAGTGGGTTTTACATGGAACAGGATTTCACCATATTTTTTGTATGTGCCATTAATATATTTATATAAGTTAATCATCTCCCCCCTTAGTCGTCTTTTTTTAAGGCTAAATAGGTTTAGTTCTTTTAATCTTTCCTCATAACTTAGATACTCCAAGCCCCTTATTAGCTTCGTTGCTCTTCTCTGTATTTTTTCTAACTCCAGGGCATCCTTTCTATGAACTGGAGCCCAGAACTGAACTGCATATTCTAGATGAGGCCTCACTAATGCTTTGTAAAGTGGTAATATTATATCCCTGTACCGCGAGTCCATGCCTCTTTTAATACACAACGTATAATGAAAAGATGAGTGGAAAACAGCAGTGTCGTATGCAGTAAGGGTGCCAGGCACGGAGGAAGAAGAACGAATTCGCTGAGGTATTTTTCAGTGGTACTCTTTAATAGAACAACATCGCGTTTCTGGACCAAACTGGTCCCTTCGTCAGGTCTGTAACGAGCGTGCGCGTGCACCCTACGGGACACAGCAGATCGGAGCGGCAGTCAGCGCTGGCATCTCCTGGGAATGAGATGCTGCCAGTGCTCACAGATCCATGGCTACGGCCGCCAGGGGGGTGAGTAAACCCAACGGTCCGCGGCCATGGACGCTACACATTGCCACTGTTTGCCATGGTATTTGTCTGAACAATGTGGTCTGAACAATGTGATTTTGCCATCTGTGGGTGGTCTACAGTTTAATGATGACAAGAGACTTAACTTGAAGCTTTGAATACAAAATCTGTCACACGGTCCTCAAATCCCATGTGTCATTTATAATATTTGGGTGTCTTCTCATGTTTTAGTGGAATTTCGGATCCCACTCAAGCACCATGGCGCGGGTGCAATTTCTGTGTGCCCTTCTTATAGCTATGACCCTGCTGGTGACTTGTTTAATGTACTTGATCATGAAAACAACTCAGTAAATGACCAGTAACTAATAAAAAGTTTATGAACTATAAACACATAACCTATACTAGGATTACCTATGTATACATTCAGTTCATGACCTGCTTTGCTTAACTATTAACCAGTTCCGAGATTCTACTGATAGTTGCAAATTTTGACCTGTTCTTTGAAATGCGAACATCATGCTGGGGTTTTATGGTCTATCAGGAAAAAAAGCTGAACTCTGGAGAGTTTCTGGCAAGTTCATTATAAAATAAATGTTATTACTAGATGTTGGCAATTAACATAATATTGAAGAGCTTAAGTTATTTTATGGTAATCTGTACATTGTGTTAATAGAGGAAGTTCTATAATTAAGCTACCAGAGAATTAGGGCTTATTTACATGAACGAGTGCAAACTTGGACGTGAAAACCAGCTCATAGAAAACTGAAGAAAACTGAAGAAAATAGGACATGTTCTATTTTTCAACGGACCCTTCACATAGTCCGTTAAACAGCGGTCCCATTGAAATACATGCAGCCATGTGATGACCGTTGTTTTAATGGCTGTCACACGGACGTATTCAACATTTGTGTGAATAAGCCCTTAAAGAGGCTCTGTCACCAGATTTTCAAACCCCTATCTCCTATTGCAGCAGATCGGCGCTGCAATGTAGATAACAGTAACGTTTTGTTTTTTTCCAAAACGAGCATTTTTGGCCAAGTTATGACTATTTTTATATTTATGCAAATGAGCCTTTCTTATGTACAACTGGGCGTGTTTAAAGTTATGTCCAACTGGGCGTGTATTGTGTGAGTACATCTGGGCGTTTTTACTTGTTTTACTAGCTGGGCGTTGTGAATAGAAGTGTATGATGCTGACGAATCAGCATCATACACTTCTCTTCGTTACCACCCAGCTTCTGGCAGTGCACAGACACACAGCGTGTCCTCGCGAGATCACGCTGTGACATCACTCACTTCCTCCCACAGGAACTTCATCGCGTCGGATGAGCGAGGACACGCTGTGTGTCTGTGAACTGCCAGAAGCTGGGTGGTAACGAAGAGAAGTGGATGATGCTGATTCATCAGCATCATACACTTCTATTCACAACGCCCAGCTAGTAAAACAAGTAAAAACGCCCAGATGTAACGAACACAATACACGCCCAGTTGGACATAACTTTAAACACGCCCAGTTGTACATAAGAAAGGCTCATTTGCATGAATATAAAAATGGTCATAACTTGGCCAAAAATGCTCGGTTTTGAAAAAAAAAACTTTACTGTTATCTACATTGCAGCGCCGATCTGCTGCAATAGGAGATAGGGGTTTGAAAATCTGGTGACAGAGCCTCTTTAACCTGAATTTCCTCTGGTAGTTCTTTTTGCACCTTTTTGCATATGTTTGAGTTGTCTTATTTTTATTATGATTAATTTGGCTTTTATGTTTGTTTCTCATGATATTATAACAATGTACACAACAATAGTAATGATTGACCACAGTCTGAAACTAGATGTACCAAGCTCAAGGTAAATATAGAATAATGGGTGAAGTTATAATAAGTATGGTTGAAAAAAGACAAATGTTCATAACGTTCAACCAGAGTTCAAGAAATCAGTAGACTATCTTGAAGCTATCATCAGTTTCTGCTAAAACCTACTCCTAAGGTGACTATTCCACACCATCAATGCTCTTACAGTAAAGAAGCCTTGTCATCTCTGGTGATTTTTTTTCAAGGGATTTTAAATAGAAAACATTCACCGTTTTGTATGAGCAATTAATATACATAAACAAATTAATCATGTTCCCCTTAGGGGTCGTTCACATATGTCCATTGCCCCTGCCAGTTTCTCTCTGGCGTGTTGCAGGAAAGCCACAGGGAAACTGATAGCTTTCTATGGGATCTGTTTTGGCACATGGGACATATGTTGCGCCGCCGTACGGCACCGGACCTGTGCAGGAGCTGGATCCAAAATTTTTACCTGCAGCGTCTCTGTATCCGGCTCCATGGGAAGTCCATCGCTTCATCCTATTTAGTGTGCTACTCCCCAGATCAACGCCGGGTACTGCCACATCCACCTGCCGGCAGCAAACAGTGTGGGAATCCCCGGCCAGAGCATTGCCGACGCTCTGGCCGGGGAGCATGAGCGGAATTTAGTGCCTCCCATAGCCCCCTGTAGATAGCAACACTGTGACATCCTCCTCGAGGGAATAACCGGCCAGAGCATTGCCGATGCTTTGGCCGGAGACTCTGTCCATATATGGACAGTGACGTCAGGGGTTACCTCTAGGAGCAGATTCTCTGGCCAGAGCGCTGCCGATGCTCTCTCCGGAGATTCCGCTCCTAGAGATGACCCCTGACTCCACTGTCCATATATGGACATTGACATCAGGGACTCTTCCATGTGGTGTCTGGCACTATCTACCTAGGGGCATGAGTGGCACTTTCTACAGGGGCACGTGGGTAGCACTAGCTATAGGGGGGTGTGGGTGGCGCTGTCTACAGGGGGCGTGGGTGGTGCAATCTACAGGGGCTGTGTGGTGCTATCTAAAGGGGGCACTGTGGCATTATCTACAGGGGGTGTGGAACTATATACAGAAAGCAGTGTGGCACTATCTACAGAGGGCACTGTGGCCTTCTCTACAGAGGGCACTGCAGAATTATCTAAAGGGGTTGTGTGGCACTATCTAAAGAGGGCACTGTGGCATTATCTACAGAGGTCACTGCTGCATTATCTACATGGGGTGTGTGGCACAATATACAGAGGGCACTGCGGAATTACCTAAAGGGGATGTGTGGCACTATGTACAGAGTGCACTGTGGCACTATCTACAGAGGGCACAGTGGCATTAGCTACACATGAAATGCATCCTTTTTTAAAACGGACAGTGAAAAACAGATGCAAAACGGGTCACAATCGGAGGTCAAAAATGGAAACGCGGATATGGAATAGATCTGAAAAAGATGCAAAACTGCTGTCAAAAATGGACCGAGACTGCCATTTTCAACGGCCGACACCCGGACCCTGTCGTGTGAATAAAAACAAAAGAAATCCTAGCGTGGTGTGGGGTGGGTAGGAGATGTGGGGTGGGATTGGATAGCTGTAAAGGTGCCAAAAACTAGCTACTTTCTGAAGTTAGGGCTAGTGTTTGGCATCTTTGCAGGTTCACAAGGCTGCATCGAAGATCTGATCTGAGGTGAGGTTAGTGGACAGCAGCTGCCTTCTGGGCTCTCCCTCTCAGCGCCGGCCTCGGCGCTGCACTAAATATGACACACGTGACAATACAATGTGTGTCTCAGACTTCAGTGTAGCGCCAAGGCTGGAGCAGAGAAGGAAAGCCCTGACTTGGTACACAACATGTATCTAATCTATCATGTATCCAATCTATCACAAACTGTGCACCACTTTGATAAAATTGGCACATTTTGAGACCCTAGACTACCTTTTTGGTGGATCATTGTGGTAAAAACTGCTGTTAAAAACGGATGGTAAAAACTGATGACAACTAACAACAAACGATGACCACTGATGGTTTTGTAGTAAAAATTGTGAAAAAGCCTGATGGCAACTGATACATTTCTGATCAGTTTTTGCATGAGTTGCAATCACTTGAGAGACAAAAAAACTGATGCTGATGCAGCTGATATATGTGAACACACCCTTAGACGTCTCTTCTCAAGACTAAATAAATGTGATTATTTGAATCTTTATTTATAACTAAAATTTTCCAAGCCCCGTATTAGTTTTGTTTCCCCTCCTCCCCAGAGAGTAGTCTAAGGAATTTTGCAATTTTCACTTAAACCGGCACTCATTGGAGTATCTCCAAAAGCATCCACTGATGGCTTGCAAAGGGTATTTCTGAAGCGAGGTACCAGAATCGATAAACAGAAGCTTAGTCAGTTAAAGAGAAGGTAAGTGATGGAGTGCTTGTAACATAATAAGGCAGATACAGGTCAGCAAGGCAGCGAACCAAAAGCAAAGTCAGGGCACAGGCTGGGTCAACACCTTCACAAATTAACAGGATCCAAAAACGTTGTTGCTCAGGCAATGTGTGGTAGTTTTGAGCAGGTTTATATATTCAGAGGTGATCAGTCACAGACTAATAAAATTGTAAAAAACGGGATAAAACGGCGCTGCTGAGTAAATTGGATAGTAATTTAATGAAAATGATACAAAGGATGCTACGCGTTTCGACGCCGGACCGGCGTCTTCATCAGGCATGTCTCAAAGACAGTAAATAGGCACATATATATATACACACACACACACACAAAATTGATGACAACCTAATAGGGCCAATTCAGACCAGCCTCTTGGTCAAAAAACTGCCAAAACAGCAGGTCAGAGTTCAACAGCATCACATTGATAAATAGTTTAAAACAACTTAATAAATAGAATAGAATAGTCTCTAATGAGTGACTAACATGATCTAAAAGGATGGATAATTAATAGATAGTGGAATTGGAACAGTAATGAGTGGAATAGACTCACAGACTAAGCACTGACCAGCTAACATAGGCTTGTCCTTTTAACATTTAGGATGTAGCAAAGCTCGTAGACGCCCCTATCAAGAGGCTGGCTGCGGCGGTAAAACAAGGAGAAGGTAAATCGGCAAATCGGAGATACATTATATAACTTCAACAATGGACAATAAAATTAACCAATGAGCTTCCGCTGGAGACAGTGCAGTTCATTGCCACAATATGTTTGAAGCATACCTAAACGTTTTTTTTCTACAGCAGGTTGTCACATGAGGAATAACACTATTTCTGACCATTACATGACTTGTATGTGGCATTTTTTTTAGCAGTTTTCCTCTCTGCAGGCTCTAGCCCTAATTATCAGTTTTCTCTGAGCTAGTGGGTGGAGCCTAACTGCTATCATGTCTTCTATACACTGCACACATAGACGAGGAGAAACCTACACTCCTATCTCTATTTATCACATATATATATATATATATATATATATATATATATATATATATATATATATATATATATATATATATATATATATATATATATATATATGTATGAAATGAAAAAATAATAAAGCAGCACAGCTACAGCTGTGGGTGCAAACCTGCTGGGTTGAGGCTAAGAACCCTTGTAGATACAAAAATTTGAATAAAGAGATAGCACTCCAAGGAAATAGGTGAAAACGGCGATTAATCACCCCACAGGCAGGCAACGTTTCGATCCGTCTCAATGGGATCTTTGTCTTGACAGAGGTCCCATTGAGGCGGATCGAAACGTTGCCTGCCTGTGGGGTGATTAAAAAAAATCACCTGTTTCACCTATTTCCTTGGAGTGTTGTCTCTTTATTTGAATATATATATATATATATATATATATATATATATATATATATATATATATATATATATATATATATACAGGAGCATAACTAGGAAAGACTGGGCCCCATAGCAAATTTTTGACTGGGGCCCCCCCTCCGCTGGGTATCACACAACCCCCCCTTGCAGATTGTGCCTCCCTATAGATTCCACCACACAGCGCCCCCTATAGATAGCACCAAACACAGCCCCCTGTAGATAGCGCCATATACGGCCCCCTGTAGATAACGCCTTACTGCCCCCCTGTATATAACGTCTTACAGCCCTAAATCCCCCATGTAGATAACGCCATACACCCCCCTGTAGATAACGCCATACAGCCCCCCTGTAGATAACGCCATACAGACCCCCCTGTAGATAACGCCATACAGACCCCCCTGTAGATAACCCCATACAGACACCCCCTGTAGATAACGCCATACAGAGTCCCCCCTGTAGATAATGCCATACAGAGTCCCCCCTGTAGATAACGCCATACAGACCCCCCTGTAGATAACACCATACAGACCCCCCTGTAGATAACGCCATACAGACCCCCCTGTAGATAATGCCGTACATACCCCCCTGTAGATAACGCCATACAGACCCCCCTGTAGATAATGCCATACAGACCCCCCTGTAGATAACGCCGTACAGACCCCCCTGTAGATAATGCCATACAGACCCCCCTGTAGATAACAGCATACAGAACCCCCGCTGTAGATAACGCCATACAGACCCCCCTGTAGATAACGCCATATAGTCCCCCCCCCAAAAAAAAAACGGCCTATAGTTTGTCCTACAAAACACATGCATCCCCTATCCACAGGATAGGGGATACATGTGTGATCGCTGGCAGCGATAAGGAGAACGGGGGACCAAAAGTCCCCACAAGTTCTCCATGACAAACCTCGGACTTCCGGCGTCGGCGCATTTCAATAAAAATGAAAGGAGCGCTGGTCACGCATGCGCACAAGCGCGACCAGTGCGCAAGTCATTTCTATGGAGCTGCAGACAGACCCCGGAAGTCAGAGGTTTGTCATGGAGAACTTCGGGGGACTTTCGGTCCCCCGTTCTCCTTATCGCTGGGCATTTCAGCGATCACACATGTATCCCATATCCTGTGGATAGGGGATGCATGTCTTTTGTAGGAACAACCCCTTGAGTGGCGTTGCGCTATAGCAGCCATAGCAGCGGAGCCTCCGGCCATGGTGGGGCCGTGTCGGGGGGGGCGGCACGGGCCCCCTCATTCTGCGGGCCCCGTAGTAGCTGCTACGGCTGCTATAGCGGTAGTTACGCCACTGTATATATATAATATATATATTGTCAGGAGCCGAAGGGGCTAATTGTTGAAAGCAGGTACATCCCACCTAAGTTGTTCTATTTAATTAGGTGTGGCTACTCATGTGTGTGAGCTGCTGGGTGCTGACTCTCACTCTGCACTGAGAGTGAAGAGCTGTGTGTGCTAAAAGCTCCTGAGAGGAAAAATGACTCCTGTTTGAGACTAAAAACTAGACTTTCGTGGTGAACTCTGGTTGAAAGAAACCCATATTTCTTTGTTAAGGTTTAATACCTGAAGTAAGGACTAAATGTTGAACTCTGCTGTAAAGAGTGAAAATGTTATTATACTTTATTTGCAAATAAACTGTCATAGCTAAGGCGTGCCTACCTCTAGAACTGTTTTGCGTGCTATCCGATCCCCCATGCACCCCCGGTTCCCGTATATATATATATATATATATATATATATATGTATATATATATATATATATATATATATATATATATATATATATATACACAGGAGTTGCAGCAACATGGAGGAAATCATACAGCAGCGATGAGCAGTGTAGCTGAGAATACAGCACTGGTGTGAGATATAACACTTATTAGGAGCTGTAGCAGCGTCTTTGTGTATGTGCGTCTCCCTCTTTTCTTCTCTCTCACACTTCTCATGCTCCCCTTCCCCTCTCCATAAACTTCTATGGGCAGCTGTAACCCGATCCTTTAGTCCATCTTGTCTTGAGGAGACGGAAAAAGCAGTAAATTAAAAGTGAGTGAACAGTTAGGAGGGGGGAGGAAAAAAGCCTCATAAGTTGAGATCAAGGAATTTTTATTTAATAAGTTATATTAAAATTTATCTTATATTCGCTTGTTCTTTTGATTTATGCAAAGTTTGTTGAAAAGTTAGGGAATATTTAAGCATAAGAATAAATATATAAAAAACTGAGGACTTTCTATTTTCTCCTGTGATAGTATTGCGTGATTAAGTAAAAGTATGGCTCCTGTAGGAACTAGTGAAGTAGGGGAAATATATCATGGGGGTGTGAGCTCTATGGTGCTAGAACTAGCTAAACCAAATGAAGTCTAAAATTTCCTCCAAAACATTCAGGCTGATTTAATATTCAAAATGAGGCAGAAATCTGGTGCATATGCCATGTGTTACACTTAATAACTGTTTAAAATTGTTTTGCTCCGTGCTCAACAAGGTGGCGTGACTTAGCAGGATGGGGGTCTAGTGGAAAGGGGGCGTGGCTTAAAGTTTGCTGTCTTGACACAAAATTGAGGCAAAATTTTGGCATAAAAACTGGTGTAAACTAAAGCAAACAAGAGTTGTATAAGGAAGAGAAAAGTGTCTAACATGTCTAGCAAGATACATATATGGCAGGGGCGTAGCTAGGGGGGGGAAGCGGGGCATGTGCCCCGGGCGCAGCTCAGAGGGGGGCGCCAGCGCCACCTCCTCCTGCACTATAATTGTACCTGTGTCGCAAGGACACAGGTACAATTAGAAGAATTAGAAGCAATAAATGACCGGGCACGTTCCGTGCCCGGCCATTCAGCGCCTTTCCACGAATGAAGCAACTGGTACCTTTTGTACCAGTGAAGCTTCCATCGATGAAAGGCGCTGACTGACTGACAGGGAAAGTCATCCTGCCCAGCCAATCAGCGCCTTTCATAGATGCTGTGTTCAACCCCCTGGAGACCTGCGCAGAAGAGAGCAGGTCTCCATGGCTGCCGGACGGTGTGGGAGCGGGAATAAGGTGAGTTTGAATAGTTTTTTGTTTTTTTTAGATTGTAATAGAAGTGTGTGGCTGTATCTGCGGGGGGGGGGGACTTTGTCTACACGGGGGGGGCTTTATCTATGGGGGGTGGGCTTTATCTACGGGGGGTGTCTATCTACAGGGGGGCTATATCTACAGGGGGTGGGCTATATACAAGGGGACTATATCTACAGTGGGACTATATCTACAGGGGGGCTATATCTACAGGGGGTGGGCTATATACAGGGGGACTATATCTGCAGGGGATCTATATCTACAGGGGGTGGGCTATATACAGGGGGACTATATCTACAGGGGGGCTATATCTACAGGGGGTGGGCTATATACAGGGAGACTATATCTACAGGGGGGCTATATACTGGGTGGGCTATCTATGGAGCACCATATACAGGGGTGGGCTATAGCTACAGGGGGGGCTATATAGTATATAGGCCCCTGTAGCTATAGCCCACCACTGTATATGGTGCTCCATAGATAGCCCATCCCAGTATATAGCCCCCCCTGTAGATATAGCCCACCCCAGTATATAGCCCAGCCCTGTATATAGCCCACCCCTGTAGATATAGCCCACCCCTGTAGATATAGCCCACCCTGTAGATATGGTCCCCCTGTAGATATGGTCCCCCTGTAGATATGGTCCCCCTGTAGATAGCCCACCCCTGTATATAGTCCCCCTGTAGATATAGTCCCCCTGTAGATATAGCCCACCCCTATATATAGTATCCCACAAATAGCTCCCCCTATAGTGCTCCACAGAAAGCCCACCCCTGTATATAGCCCCCTTGTACATATAGTCCACCCCTGTATATAGTGCTCCACAGATAGCCCACCCTTGTATATAGTATATACAGGGGTGGGCTATCTGTGGAGCACTATATACAGAGGTGGACTATCTAGTGGAGCACTATATACAGGGGTGGACTATATGTACAAGGGGGGCTATATACAGGGGTGGGCTATATGAAACACTATATACAGGGGTGCACTATATGTGGAGCACTATATACAGGGGTGGGCTATATCTACAGGGGGGCTACATACATGGTTGGGCTATCTGTAGAGCACTATAGGGGGAGTTATTTGTGGGACACTATATACAGGGCTGGGCTATATGGGGGGCACTATCTACAGGGGGCTCTATGGCAGGAACTATATACAGGGGGCTCTATGGCAGGCACTATCTACAGGGGGCACAGTGTGTGTGTGTGTGTGTGTGTGTGTGTGTGTGTGTGTGTGTGTGTGTGTGTGTGTGTGTGTGTGTGTGTGTGTGTGTGACACGGTGTATGGTGCTATTATAATTAGAGGTGCAGTGTATGGTGCTATTATATTTAGGGGCGTAGTGTGTGGTATAATGATAACTTTATATTTATTTATAGGTGCAGAAATGTTGGAAAAGTGAGAAGCTGAAGACATCTGAGCGGCAAACTGCAGAAATGGCCTGTGACCGGGAGAAGCCACCATAGAGGTCTGGACCGGATGGAGAAAAAGAACTAGAATCTGAGACGTCACCGGTGAGTCACTTAATGTAAATGTTTATTCTGCCTCTAATCAGCACTGTAGTCACTGTATGATCTGCAGCGAGATGATGGTGGTATGATTATGATAGGATTTATTTTTTGTGAAACGGCATCTCCCAGCATATCCTTATCATTGTTTGGGCCATGCTGGGAGCTGTAGTTTTACGCCGTACACACCTATACGGCAGGGGTTGCACTAAATTGAGCTGTATTTGTGCTGGTGTTGTATATACAGTGAAGGAAATAAGTATTTGATCCCTTGCTGATTTTGTAAGTTTGCCCACTGTCAAAGGCATGAACAGTCTAGAATTTTTAGGCTAGGTTAATTGTACCAGTGAGAGATAGATTATATTAAAAAAAAACAGACAATAACATTGTCAAAATTATACATATTTATTTGCATTGTTGTAATGACGGGGGTAGGGAAACAGACAAGTGAGCCCTAATCTACCCGCCACTCTGTCCCTGCCTATTTGCAATGACCCGCCCTAGGCGACGGGTTACAACTGGGTGGCGGTCCCTACGCTCAGTAAGTGCACGAGACAAACAGACAAGGGAACACAAAGCAAAGGGAAAGGGGCAGTTGCCCATGGCAACACCGTGAGCAACAAGAGTGGTGAACGAGCCGAGTCAAACCAGGAGTGCACGAGGTACCAAACGCAGAGCAGGAGAGTAGTCAGAAAGCCAGGGTCAGTATGGAGCAGGATCAAATAGATAGAAGCTGCAGCTGGGCCAGGAAACCACACGAGAAGAATCACAAGCAAAGGAGGAACAGGAAAGGCAGGTATAAATAGACAGAGGGCGGGAGCTAGCTCCGTCTGGCCAGGCTGCGATAGGCTCTCCCACTCCTAAGCCTGCCATCCTGAGAGGTGGAAGATGGAGTCAGTCTCAGAGACATAGACTCAGGTGGAGACTGATTACCTATGGGAGTATCCATAGAAGTTGTGTCTGGCAGATCCTTTACAGTACCCCCCCTTTTATGAGGGGCCACTGGACCCTTTCTAAGTGGACCAGGTTTATTGGGGAAACGAAGGTGGAACTTCCTGACCAATACCCCAGCGTGAACATCCCGGGCGGGTACCCAAGTCCTCTCCTCAGGCCCGTATCCTCTCCAATGTACCTGATACTGGAGGGAGCCTTGGACCATCTTGCTGTCCACAATCTTGGCCACCTCGAACTCCACCCCCTCAGCGGTGAGAACGGGAACAGGAGGTTTCCTCGAGGGAGCCAAGGACGGGGAGCAGCGTTTAAGGAGGGAGGCATGAAACACGTCGTGTATTCGAAAAGATGAAGGCAACTCCAGTCGGAAGGAGACAGGATTGAGGACTTCAATGACCTTATACAGCCCAATAAACCGGGGGGCAAACTTCTTGGACGGGACCTTAAGGCGCAAGTTCCTAGACGATAACCACACCAGATCCCCGACCATAAACAAGGGGTTAGCAGAACGTCTTCTATCAGCCTGAGTTTTTTGTACGCTCTGGGACGCCTCTAGGTTCTTCTGAAACTGGACCCAGACTGTGCACAGTTCCCGATGAACGACCTCTACCTCGGGATTGTTGGAACTACCAGGTGAAACGGAGGAGAACCGTGGATTAAACCCAAAATTACAGAAAAAGGGGGAGACCCCTGACAAGTTACTGACCCGGTTATTAAGGGAAAATTTGGCGAGGGGAATGAATGAGACCCAATCATATTGACAGTCAGAGATAAAACACCTTAAATATTGTTCTAGAGATTGATTAGTCCTCTCAGTTTGGCCATTAGTTTCAGGATGGAAGGCCGAGGAGAAGGACAGATCAATCTCCAACTTTTTACAGAAGGCTCTCCAAAACAAACAAACAAATTGTACCCCTCTGTCCGAAACAATATTGACAGGGACCCCATGGAGGCACAGGATGTGTTTGACAAACAGAGTAGCTAACGTCTTGATGTTGGGTAGTTTCTTGAGGGGCACAAAGTGGCACATCTTACTGAAGCGGTCTACTACCACCCACACCACCGACTTGCCTTGAGATGGAGGCAAATCGGTGATAAAATCCATGGAGATATGGGTCCAAGGTCTCTGGGGAATGGGCAAAGAACGTAGTAAGCCCGCTGGTCGGGACCTGGGAGTCTTGGACCTAGCACAAACCTCACAAGCGGCGACGTAGGCCTTAACGTCTTTAGGCAACCCAGGCCACCAATAGTTTCTGGCAATGAGGTGTTTGTTACCCAGGATGCCTGGATGACCAGATAGTGCGGAGTCATGATTTTCCCTAAATACCCTTAGCCGGTATTGCAGGGGAACAAACAGCTTGTCCTCAGGAAGGTTCCCGGGAGCTGAACCTTGATCAGCCGCAATTTCAGAGACTAAATCAGAATCAATAGAAGAAATGATTATACCAGGAGGCAAAATACAAGCAGGATCTTCCTCCGAAGGAGGGCTGGCCATGAAGCTACGCGACAGCGCATCGGCCTCAATATTTTTAGACCCAGCCCTATAGGTAACCAAAAAGTTGAATCTGGTAAAATATAGCGCCCATCGAGCTTGTCTCGGGTTTAGCCTCCGGGCAGATTCTAGGAAAACCAGATTCTTGGGGTCGGTAAGGACCGTTACCTGGTGCCTAGCCCCCTCCAGGAAGTGGCGCCACTCTTCAAATGCCCATTTAATGGCTAAGAGTTCGCGGTTGCCAATATCATAGTTACTCTCAGTGGACGAAAACTTCCTGGAGAAGTAGGCACAGGGACGGAGATGGGTGACGGACCTGGTACCCTGGGACAAGACAGCCCCCACTCCCACCTCGGATGCGTCAACTTCCACGATAAATGGCTCTTTTTGGTTGTGCTGAACCAGCACCGGGGCAGATATAAAGCACTTCTTAAGGACCTCAAAAGCCTGGACAGCCTCAGGAGGCCAGTGGAGGAGATCAGCACCTTTGCGAGTGAGGTCCGTAAGAGGCTTAGCGATGACCGAGAAGTTAGCAATAAATCTCCTGTAATAATTAGCGAACCCCAAAAAACACTAACGCCTTCAGGGAGGCAGGTTGGACCCATTCCGCCACAGCCTGGACCTTGGCGGGGTCCATGCGGAATTCATGAGGAGTGAGGATTTGACCCAAAAATGGTATCTCCTGTACCCCAAACACACATTTTTCGGTTTTCGCAAACAGTTTGTTTTCCCGAAGGACCTGGAGCACCTTCCTGACATGCTTAATGTGGGAGGACCAGTCCTTGGAAAATACCAGTATGTCATCAAGGTACACTGCAAGAAATACCCCCAGGTAATCTCTCAAAATCTCATTTATGAAATTCTGGAAGACCGCAGGAGCATTACACAACCCAAAGGGCATGACGAGGTATTCGAAATGACCTTCGGGCGTGTTAAACGCAGTCTTCCACTCATCCCCCTCTTTGATGCGGATAAGGTTATACGCCCCCCGTAGATCAAACTTAGAGAACCATTGGGCCCCCTGAACCTGATTAAAGAGATCAGGAATCAAAGAAAGGGGATACTGGTTCCTTACAGTGACCTTATTCAAGTTACGGTAGTCAATGCATGGCCTAAGACCACCATCCTTCTTCCCTACAAAGAAGAAGCCAGCACCTACCGGAGAAGTAGAGGGGCGAATGTAACCCTTGGCCAGGCATTCCTGGATATACTCTCTCATGGCTTCACGTTTGGGACAAGAAAGATTAAATATCCTACCCTTAGGAAGCTTAGCTCCTGGTACCAATTTGATAGCGCAATCGTATTCTCTATGAGGAGGTAACACTTCGGAGGCCTCCTTAGAGAAAACATCAGCGAAGTCCTGAACAAACTCAGGTAGCGTGTTCACCTCCTCAGGGGGAGAAATAGAATTAACAGAAAAACATGACGTCAAGCATTCATTACCCCATTTGGTAAGCTCCCCAGTATTCCAGTCAAACGTGGGATTATGCAACTGCAACCAGGGAAGGCCTAAAACCAAATCGGACGATAATCCCTGCATCAACAGTACAGAGCACTGCTCCAAATGCATGGAGCCAACAAGGAGTTCGAAAACAGGGGTATGCTGAGTAAAATAACCATTAGCAAGAGGAGTGGAGTCGATACCCACTACCGGGACAGGTTTAGGCAAATCAATCAAAGGCATAGCTAGAGACATAGCAAATTCCACAGACATGATATTAGCAGAAGACCCTGAATCCACGAAGGCACTGCCGGTAGCAGACCTACCACCAAAAGAGACCTGAAAGGGAAGCAATATTTTATTACGTTTCATATTTACGGGAAATACCTGTGCGCCCAAGTGACCTCCCCGATGATCACTTAGGCGCGGAAGTTTTCCGGCTGCTTATTCTTACGCCTAGGACAGGTGATCACTTGATGCTTGTCATCCCCGCAATAGAAGCAGAGACCATTCTTCCTGCAGAACTCTCTACGTTGTCGGGGGGACAGGGAGACCCCGAGTTGCATAGGTACCTCCGAGTCTTCCGTGGAAGAGCGAAGCAACGGGACCTCGGGAAGCATCATGGGGGAGTCAGAGGGGAAAACACAGAAACGTTCAAGCTGTCGTTCCCTGAGACGTCGGTCAAGTCGTACTGCTAAAGCCATAACCTGATCTAGGGAGTCAGAAGAGGGATGGCTAACTAGCAGGTCTTTCAGGGCGTTCGACAGACCCAACCTAAACTGGCACCTTAGGGCAGGGTCATTCCACCGAGAAGCTACGCACCACTTCCTAAAGTCTGAACAATACTCCTCAACAGGTCTCTTACCCTGACGTAAGGTCACCAGCTGACTCTCGGCAAAGGCAGTCCTGTCAGTCTCGTCATAAATGAGTTCGAGAGCAGAAAAGAAACGATCAACGGAGGAAAGTTCAGGGGCGTCAGGAGCCAAGGAGAAGGCCCACTCTTAGGGCCCTTCCTGGAGAAGGGACATAATTATACCCACCTGCTGGCTCTCAGAACCTGAGGAATGAGGCTTTAAGCGAAAGTAGAGCCTACAACTCTCCAGAAAGGAGAGAAAAGTCCTCCGGTCCCCTGAGAACCGATCAGGCAACTTGAGGTGGGGTTCAAGAGGTGAGGTGAGGGGCACTACCATGGTAGCGTCAGGCTGGTTGACCCTCTGAGCCAGGGCCTGGACCTGTAGGGAGAGACCCTGCATTTGCTGGGCCAGGGTCTTAAGGGGGTCCATAGAAGTGTCAGGGAGCAGGGTAGACTAGGTATACGGGCTTGTGATTATGTAATAACGGGGGTAGGGAAACGGACAAGTGAGCCCTAATCTACGCGCCACTCTGTCCCTGCCTACTTGCAACGACCCGCCCTAGGCGACGGGGTACAACTGGGCGGCGGTCCCTACGCTCAGTAAGTGCACGAGACAAACAGACAAGGGAACACAAAGCAAAGGGAAAGGGGCAGTTGCCCACGGCAACACCGTGAGCAACAAGAGTGGTGAACGAGCCGAGTCAAGCAAGGAGTGCACGAGGTACCAAACGCAGAGCAGGAGAGTAGTCAGAAAGCCAGGGTCAGTATGGAGCAGGGTCAAATAGATAGAAGCTGTAGCTGGGCCAGGAAACCACACGAGAAGAATCACAAGCAAAGGAGGAACAGGAAAGGCAGGTATAAATAGACAGAGGGCGGGAGCTAGCTCCGTCTGGCCAGGCTGCGATAGGCTC
This sequence comes from Rhinoderma darwinii, assembly GCF_050947455.1. NCBI lineage: Eukaryota > Metazoa > Chordata > Amphibia > Anura > Rhinodermatidae > Rhinoderma > Rhinoderma darwinii. The sequence continues at coordinate 442,472,343 of NC_134688.1, read as the reverse complement.
TCCCACTCCTAAGCCTGCCATCCTGAGTGGTGGAAGATGGAGTCAGTCTCACAGACATAGACTCAGGTGCAGACTGATTACCTATGGGAGTATCCACAGAAGTTGTGCCTGGCAGATCATTTACAATTGTGCACAGAGAAATAAGTATTTGATCCCTTTGGCAAACAAGACTTAATACTTGGTGGCAAAACCCTTGTTGGCAAGCACAGCAGTCAGACGTTTTTTTGTAGTTGATGATGAGGTTTGCACATATGTTAGATGGAATTTTGGCCCACTCCTCTTTGCAGATCATCTGTAAATCATTAAGATTTCGAGGCTGTCGCTTGGCAACTCGGATCTTCAGCTCCCTCCATAAGTTTTCGATGGGATTAAGGTCTGGAGACTGGATAGGCCACTCCATGACCTTAATGTGATTCTTTTTGAGCCACTCCTTTGCTGCCTTGGCTGTATGTTTCGGGTCATTGTCGTGCTGAAAGACCCAGCCACGAGCCATTTTTAATGTCCTGGTGGAGGGAAGGAGGTTGTCACTCAGGATTTGACGGTACATGGCTCCATCCATTCTCCCATTGATGCGGTGAAGTAGTCCTGTGCCCTTAGCAGAGAAACACCCCCAAAACATAATGTTTCCACCTCCATGCTTGACAGTGGGGACGGTGTTCTTTGGGTCATAGGCAGCATTTCTCTTCCTCCAAACACGGCGAGTTGAGTTAATACCAAAGGGCTCAATTTTTGTCTCATCTGACCACAGCACCTTCTCCCAATCACTCTCAGAATCATCCAGATGTTCATTTGCAAACTTCAGACGGGCCTGTACATGTGCCTTCTTGAGCAGGGGGACCTTGCGGGCACTGCAGGGTTTTAATCCATTACGGCGTAATGTGTTAACAATGGTTTTCTTGGTGACTGTGGTCCCAGCTGCCTTGAGATCATTAACAAGTACCCCCCCCGTGTAGTTTTTGGCTGAGCTTTCACCTTCCTCAGGATCAAGGATACCCCACGAGGTGAGATTTTGCATGGAGCCCCAAATCGATGTCGATTGACAGTCATTTTGTATGTCTTCCATTTCCTTACTATTGCACCAACAGTTGTCTCCTTCTCACCCAGCATCTTACTTATGGTTTTGTAGACCATTCCAGCCTTGTGCAGGTTTATGATCTTGTGCCTGACATCCTTAGAAAGCACTTTGGGCTTGCCCATGTTGTAGAGGTTAGAGTCAGACTGATTAATTGAGTCTATGGACAGGAGTCTTTTATACAGGTGACCATTTAAGACAGCTGTCTTTAATGCAGGCACCAAGTTGATTTGGAGCGTGTAACTGGTCTGGAGGAGGCTGAACTCTTAATAGTTGGTAGGGGATCAAATACTTATTTCTCTGTGCACAATGAAATAAATATATATAATTTTGTGATTTTCTGTTTTTTTTTTTAATATAATCTATCTCTCACTGGTAAAATTAACCTAGCCTAAAAATTCTAGACTGTTCATGACTTTGACAGTGGTCAAACTTACAAAATCAGCAAGGGATCAAATACTTATTTCCTTCAATGTATGTAGTGAGCTTGGTTCTGGGGCTGTATTTATGTACTGAGCTTGGTTCTGGTGTTGTGTATAGAACCATATTGCTTGTAAAATGTACAAATGCTTTTATGCTCGCATTACATAAAAAGAAATGACACGTCGATTGGTAGAGAAAACAAACACGGCGAGGGGGAAGGAGATGTCGGGAAAGAGGTTGGGGGGGGGCAAAACTGAATATTTGCCCCGGGTGCTGGAGATCCTAGCTACACCTCTGATATATGGTATAAAACCTCGTTCACACGAGCGTGTGCATTTTAGCCCACAATAGATAATATGAGGTTAGTTTCATGCGAGGTTCCATGTGACAGTAATTTTCTAATATACTTAGAATATTTTAAGATCTTAGCTTGTAGTCATTGAATAACCTTTATTATTTACTTCCAGGTGATGGAAATCTGCTCTGATTATGTACTGATCACACAGGTGGATGGCTCGTAAAGTTGTCACATGACCAGGACTTCCTCTGAAAGTAAACAATGAACGATTACATACAATGACAACTAGCAGAAATATTGAAAACTATGAGAAATTTAAAATACAATTGGGCAGATTTACTAATGCAGTCTAAGATTTAGACAGCGTAAACTTAGACCAGGCCGTCAGAAGATGCGCCAATTTATCAAAGTGGCACAGGCTGATATGATAAATTTGGCGCATCTTGCTAGACATGTTAGAAAACTTTTTTGTCATTATACCACTTCTTATTGGCGTCGTTTATGACAGTATTTTTGTGACAAATGTTAGCGCAATTTTGGTAAAAAAAAACATAATTCAAAAATTCCAATTTAAAAAAAGGTCAATTTTCTGACGACACATTTCCTTTAATCTGTAATTTTGTGGTGACAAGTTCTATGTGACATACAACGCCATGCAGATACACACAACAGCTTGATAGTAAAATAATAAATACTGCCATTTTTCGGTATGTATGCCCTCAAAGATATCTAAAATGTGGGTATGACACAAGACTATTTTTCATTGTTATTTTAGCAAAAAAGTTTTGATTCAAAGCAGAGATTGCTGTGATAGGACGGCTAGGAAGCTGTTTGTAATTTACAACCAATGCTCACAGAAATAAAAAATTTAAATCGCTTGTCATCGGAAATTCTTTGAAGTTCCATGGTTTCGAATACCATGCATAGACCCTGGCAACGACAAAAAATACAAATAAATAATGAAAACATGTATTATACAGCAAAATGAAGCTGCAGTTATTTCACAAAATGTGTCTTCCTTACCTTTCCTCTTTTCTCAACATATCCATTCCTCAGATGTGTGGCGCAAGATGACCAGCTTTAGAAAAAAAATATGATTTTGTCACGAGATGTCTATGCTGCCTATGTGTGTTTGAGTGGCCACCCAGTGGTTGTGGTGTAAGTTGCAGCCTTTCAAAGCTTTTGCTAGCATTTGCCGATATTGTATTGAATTTATTTCATAAGAATCTTTAACTAAATTCAAGCATGGGTAAGGTTGGGCGTATCTTTATCTTTGCAACATTATGTCATCTGGTAAACTAAAGTCACATGGTCATGCACAGAGTCACTGCAGAAGAATACAGTGCTTTGATTGAGCTGCTTTTAGAAAGATGGTTCATGCAAGCAGGGCCGGCGTCAGCACCCGGCGAACCTGGGCAAGTGCCGGGGCCCACTACTCTTCGAGGGACCCACTCGGCCGCTGGGTGATGACGCTGCCGTCATGGCTCCTCCAGGAGTGGAATCGACGGAAAGAGCGCTGCTGACACTCTTGCCGGGAATTCTGCTTCTAGAGGGAGCCCCTGTCTAGGGCGCGGCATAAGTACCGCTGTAGCAACCGCTACTGGGCCCGTGGCATGGTGGAGCCCGTGCCGCTTACCGTCACAGCGGGCACCCATGCCCAGTAGCCCGCTAGCCGTCGCTATGGCTGCTACAGAGGTAGCAACGAGTCCTTAGGACGCAGTTACTATTGAAAACTATGGCAGAGCAGGGAGGTAGCTCTGTACTCTGCCATTTACAAGGTTAGAGACTCCCAGGCAGAGTGCTAGTAGCGCTCTGCCCGGGACACTGGCTCTGGGGAAGCCCCTGGCATCACTGTCCATATATGGACAGTGATGTCAGAAGCAGAGCAGTGTCCCAGGCAGAGTGCTAGTAGCGCTCTGCCAGGGACTTTGGCTCTGGGATTGTCCCTGACATCACTATCTATATATGGACAGTGATGTCATGGGCTTCCCCAAAGACGGAGTGCCAGAGAAGAGCCTTTGCTAGTGCTCTGCCTGGGACTTCAGCTCTACTCCGGACATCACTACCCATATATAAACAGTGATGTCAGAAGCAGAGCAGGAGTCCCAGCCAGATTGCTAGTAGCGCTCTTCCCAGGACTATGGCTCTGGGGTTGCCCCCTGACATCACTGTCAATATATATGTCACCCAAGGGCCCACATAAACCTGGAGCTGGCCCTGGATGCAGGGGATGTAAAGAAAGAGCATAAAAAAAGAGGAGCGTGAACAAAGACATGCTACTTTAGTACAACTATGAACCAGTATGCTTTTTACTGATATTGGCAGAGATGCTACCTAGTATGTGCCACTTATAATACTGGTGTCCTCTTATTTGACATACGGCTTTGGGGCCCGTTTGATCCCAGAGTTTGGATGGGACTGCTACCTCTGCCCCCCTGACAGTTACACCTCTGGATGCTAGTCTTTCCTGAAAACTTTGTTAGGAATACAATTAAATATTAATATATAATTTTGATTGACATTTTGAACAAAAATAAAAGTAAATATAACATTGCAGATATTTTTCATATTTTATATACAGATATAACATATAAGTTGAGTTTGTCATTTATCAAAATTCATTGTGATGTCAAGTTATCGATGGTGTTATGTGCTGTAGTACTGCAGGAAACGTTATCATGACTGCTAAACAATGCATCCCCAAAGAGTTAAATTCAGCTCTACTACATCTGTACTTTATAAGTGCATCTACGGGAATGTGTCGCAAATTAAACCTTGTTTTTTTTAAGTAAGTTACTTATTTCTATTATATTTTTTACGTTTTTTGCATTTTGTATTTTTTTTCTTCCACATGGTGGAAAGTATTAAAAATTAAATAATAATTTGACATGTTTTCCTATGTTGGCCACCAGAGGGTGCACTTCCCAGAATTACAGCAAGGTGAATAAGGCAAAGCAACCTGACTCACAGCTGCCGTAAATGTGGGAGGGAATCTCACACCCCCCCCCCCCTCCTACAATCCAGGAAAAGGTGTCTCCCATTTGCTAAGCAGTATCCGGCTGCCATTTTGAGAGTGATAGTACAAATGGCAGCTAGCAGTAACTAAAGGACACACCAAAAGGCTAAGGGTATGTTCACATGCTTACTAAACAAAGGGAAACCAGCTCCTGATTTTCAGCCATTTTTTAACCAAACTTGCGTTTTTGACCGCGTTTTTTAAGGCCATTTTTGGAGCTGTTTTTCTATAGAGTCAATGAAAAACGGCTCCAAAAACGGCACAAGAAGTTACATGCACTTCTTTTTTGGTGGACGTCTTTTTACGTGCCGTTTTTGGAAAACGGCCGCGTAAAAAATGCCTCGTTGGAACAGAACATTGAATGGGCAGTGGGCAGATGTTTGCAGGCGTTCTGCTTCCGATTTTTCAGACTTTTTTTGGGATGTTTACGGCCCAAAAAATGTTTGAAAACACTGCGTGTGAACGTACCCTTAGAATGATGAAAGTGAAGTGAATGACTTTTCAGTTGACAGGTTCACATGGCGTGTATTTGACATGTTTTTTTTTGCGCATTTTACGTGCCAAAAACTGCATTAAAAAAATGCTTGATTACGCTTTTTATTTACATAATTGGTACAGTGCGCATAGTTAGTACATACAATGCACTTTTTTACACATGCATTTTTAAAAAACGCATTGTGTAAATAAAGAAATGTTGAGTCAATTTCCTTTTCACACACACACTCAGCTATGCCACACACACAAACACACACGCGCGCGCACACACACACACACACACACACACACAGCACTGCTACACACAGACACACTCAGCTCTGCTACACACAGACACACTCAGCTCTGCTACACAGACACACATAGCACTGCTACACACAGACACACTCAGCTCTACTACACACAGACACACACAGCACTAATACACACAGACACACACACAGCACTTCTACACACAGACACACACACTCAGCTCTGCTACACGCAGACACACAGACTCAGTACTGCTATACACAGACACATTCAGCTCTGCTACACACACAACATTGCTACACACAGACACACACACAACACTGCTACACAGACACACTCAGCTCTGCTACACACAGACACACACACTCAGCTTTGCTACACAGACACACACACAGCACTGCTACACACAGACACACACAGCACTGCTACACACAGACACAGCACTGCTACACAGACACACAGCTCTGCTACACAGACACACACACTCAGCTCTTCTACACAGACACACACACAGCACTGCTACACACAAACACACTCAGCTCTCCTACACACAGATACACACACTCAGCTCTGCTACGCAGACACACACAGCACTGCTACACACAGATGCACTCAGCTCTGCTGCACACAGACACACACACTCAGCTCTGTACACAGACATATATACACACAGCACTGCTACACACAGACACACACTCAGCTCTGCTACACACAGACACACACTCAGCTTTGCTACACACAGACACACACTTAGCTCTGCTACACAGGCACACACACACACACAGCACTGCTACACACAGAAACACACACTCAGCTCTGCTGCACACAGACACACACACACACTCAGCTCTGCGACACAGACACACACACAGCACTGCTACACACAGACACACACAAACTCAGCTCTGCTGCACACAGACACACAGACAGCTCACACGTAGCTTAAAAATCTACTTTTGCTAAATATACATACAGTGCTACAGTGGTAAAGTAAAATTACACTGATACTTTCATAGCATCAAGGAAAAATTGCCATAAAAACAGAGCTAAATATAAAACAGTAAATGAAGCATAATAGTTACCAGCTATAATGTATGATGACTACTTAAAAACATACACATTGCATGCCAATATATCCTGTAATATAAATATGTACACACAGCAATGTGACAATACCAAAAAAACATATTTAGACAGGGGGGCGCCGCGAGGGGGGGGGTGCCGGGTGGGGCGCCGAGGGGGGTCCCGAGAGCGGGGGTTTGTGAGAGAGAGAGAGAGAGAGACAGACAGAAACACACGCACCTTACCTGCATTGCAAGCGGTCTTCATAATGGCACCTGCTATAGCCCTACAAACCAGCTTCTCTGCTGTGTGGCTCTGAACTGCGCCTGCGCACTACAGAGCCAGATAGCAGATGCAATGAACGGCTCACTTTCATTGTGTCCTATGCCCTGTGCTGCCGTATTATATCTGTGTATGTGTCGTTAATGGACACATACGCAGATTAAATAAAACATGGCAGCCCCCAGTAAAGTAAGAAAGTGTTAATTAAAAAAAACTTTGTGTGTGAAAAATTAAATAAAGTCAATATAATATTTTATTAAATAAAAACACATAAATTAATTAAATAATAATAATCATGAGACTGTCCCTTTTAATGCCTCTATATTTGTCAATGCTGTACACTTCAATGATGTTAAATTGCAGGTTTAAGAACAACAGGAAGATCCTGATTGACTAGATAATTGCATACTCAGACATATGCCTATATGAATGTTCGTTTTAGCAGAACAAAGAGGTTAAATTAACATTTCTCCAAATTATGCAAGCAGTAGTCTTGCTTTAAAACGTTATAGCTAGCACACTTTACATCTTTGTTAACAGATCCATCTGATTTTGACATTATAATGTTTATTTTTCCATCCAATCTGTTGTTACTATGGGAGATAAGCAGCACCAGAGTTGTCTGGCAGCCACTTTTCTCACCCACTAATGAAATGACATGTACACTCACACAAACGTCTGCTTTTTGAGAAATTTAGAGGTGATATATGATGTACAGACGATCCCACAGTCAACAACTATATGCATGGCCAGCTTAACCACTTGAGGAAAGATGACAACAATGGGAAGAAGACAAGCCAGCGGAGACAGTGTGATGCTCTGAGCAATGCTCTGCTGGGAAATATTGGGTCCTGGCATTCACATGGCCTTTACTTTGACACGTACCACATGCCTAAACATAGTTGCAGACATAGTACCCTCCTTCATGGTAAAGGTATTCCTTAATGGCAGTGTCCTCTTTCAGTAGGATAATCGCAAGATCACTAGAGAAAGCTGGAAAGACAACTGACAAACCAATTGGAAGATACAAGGACTGACTTTACGGAAGGGCGAGGTACAAAAGTCTGCTTACTCAAACTCCCCAGATCTCAATCCTATTCATCATCTGTGGAAAGTGCTAGAAAAACAAGTCCGATCCATGGAGGTCCCACCTCGTAATTTACAGGACTTAAAGGATCTGCTGCTAACATTTTTGTGCCAGATACCACAGGACACTTTCACAGTTCTTGTACAGTCCAAACCTCGAAGTGTCAGAGCTGTTTTCACAGCATGAGGGAGACCTACACAATACTGGGCCAGTTGTTTTAATAGTACGGCCAATCGGTGTATATTGTAGAAGTGGATCCAAAACAAGGAAGAGGTACAAATCTTTCCAATATACTTTTTCTCTGTGTAGGTTCCACACCTAATTTTGGCTTTCAAAAACTGATACAAAATACTGACCAAAACACTGCCATGTGAAAGTGGCCAGAGAGAATTGCAGTACTGTTCCAATAGTTCTAAACAATGACATAGGTTCTGCACAATGATATAGGTACTGCAGAATGATATAGGCTTGTGCTACTTAGCTGTAAGCAGGGGTGGGATTAAAATTTTTAACAACATGTTCTCTACTTTGCCAAAAACGACATAGGGGGGATCGCGGTGTTTCGCAGTGTATCACGCCATGGAAAATTATTCTAATAATCAAATAAAAGCTCAGTACATATATACTGCACCCGAACCAAGATCAGTACATAAATACAACACCAGAACCAAGTTCAATACATATATACAGCACCAGAACAAAGCTCAGTACATACAGTGAAGGAAATAAGTATTTGATCTCTTGCTGAGTTTGTAAGTTTGCCCACTGTCAAAGTCATGAACAGTCTAGAATTTTTAGGCTAGGTTAATTTTACCAGTGAGAGATAGATTATATATAAAAAAAAAAAAAAAGAAAATCACATAGTCAAAATTATATATATTTATTTGCATTGTGCACAGAGAAATAAGTATTTGATCCCCTACCAACCATTAAGAGTTCAGCCTCCTCCAGACCAGTAACACGCTCCAAATCAACTTGGTGCCTGCATTAACCCCTTCCCGACATTTGACGTACATGTACGTCATGGAAAGTACTGACTTCCCGCATCTTGCCGTACATGTACGTCAAACGTTTGGCACCGGCTCAGAAGCTGAGCCGGTCCCATCATCACCGGATCTCAGCTGTATCTTACAGCTGACATCCGACTGTAACGGCGGGGACCGAAATTAGCTTCGATCCCCGCCATTAACCCCTTAAGTGCAGCGCTCAAACGCGATCGCTGCACTTAAGGTGTTTGCAGCTCATCGGAACCCCAGTAATGAAATTGCCGGGGTTCCGGTGGCTGCAATGGCAACCGGAGGCCTAATACTGGCCTCCCGGTCTGCCTAGCACCGAAGCCGGTCAAGATCCGCCCGGCGGCGGAGCCTGATCGGCTTCCGTAGCTGCCGGCAAGATGGCGCCGGGTCAGGAGCTGATCCGGCGTCATCAGCGGTGGAAGTCAGCTGTACTGTACAGCTGACATCCACCTGTAACGGCAGGAACCGGAGCTAGCTCCGATCCCTGCCATTAACCCCTTCGATGCAGCAATCGAAAGCGATTGCTGCATCGTAGCGGTTACAAGCAGATCGCCAGCCCTGACAGGCAATCGGGACTGGCGACTGCTGTTATGGCAACAGGAGACACAATGGTCTCCTGCTCTGCCATTACGGAAGCCGATTTAGGCCCCGCCGGGAGGCGAAGCCTAAACGGCTTGCTGTCAGTGAATGACTGACAGATCTAATACATAGCACTACATAGGTAGTGCAATGTATTAGAAAAAAAAAAATCTGACCGTTGGACCTTCAAGTCCCCTAGTGGGACTTGAGAAAAAGTGTAAAAAAAAGTATAAAAAAGTGTAAAAAAAAGTGCAAAAAATAAAAGTTTGAAAACAATAAAAGTTTCAAGTAATCAAATAACACACAATCCCCCTTTTACTCTTATCAAGTCCTTTATTATTGAAAAATAATAATAAACCATATGTATTTGGTATCGCCACGACCGTAACGACCGGAGGTATCAAAATATTATATTATTTATTGCACGCGGTGAACAGCGTAAAAAAAACCCGTAAAAAACGTTACCAGAGTTTCTGTTTTTTAGTCACTTTGCCCTACAAATATTACAATAAAAAGTGATCAAAAAGTCGCACGTATCCAAAAATGGTACCTATAAAAACTATAGCTCGTCCCGCAAAAAACAAGCCCTCATACAACTCCGTCGACAAAAAAATTAAAACGTTATGGTTCTCACAACTTGGCGACAGAAAAAATACATTCTTTTTACAAAAGTAATTTTATTGTGCAAAAAGTTGTAAAACATAAAAAAGTTCTATAAATGAGGTATCGCCGGAATCGTACTGACCCGCAGAATAAAGGTAACATGTAGTTTATAATGCGTGGTGAACTCTGTATAAAAAAAAACCAAAAAAAGCTGTGCCAGAATTGCGTTTTTTGGTTTACCTGGCATCCCAAAAAATAGGATAAAAGGTGATCAAAAAGTCACATGTACCCCAAAATGGTACCAATAATAACTACAGCTCGTCCCGCAACAAACCAGCCCTCATACCGCTACGTCTATGAAAAATAAAATTAGTTATGGCTCCAATAAGTCAGGAAATAAAAAAATATGCAGTTGTGCCCGAGGAGAACATTTCTTCTGTTTCAAGAGGCGATTTATCAAGGACCTAAAATTAGGGAACCAGGAAGGGAGGGCCCAATCATATCCGATGGAAGCGACGGTGCCCGTATTATACCAGGATAATACTTTCCCAGCAAAATTCCCCAAACTACAAAGGCGCGGAGTGTGGACCAAAAGGGGGATAAGAAATGACACCATTTATCAGTGCGACACCGGCCTGTGCAGAAAGGATTGCTTCACAGCGTAACACACATCTATGGATTATTTTTATTTTTTTATACCACCTGACTATGCCCCTTATATACTCCGCCCCGCTTACATGTACCCCCACATTATAAAACACCAGCAATACTCAAACAAATATAGTACCAAGCAAAATCCGCTCTCCAAAAGCCAAATGGTGCTCCCTCGGCCCTGAACCCTACAGCGTGCCCAAACAGCAGTTTCCTTCAACATATATGGCACCGTCATACCCGTGAGAACCCTTTTAACAATTTTTGTGGTGTGTGTCTCCAGCGTCATAAGCTGGGCATGACATATTTGCCACTGAATGGCATATCTAGGGAAAAATATAAATTTTTAATTTGCACCATCCGCAGCGCATTCATTTATGGAAAAGACCTGTGGGGTGAAAATGCTCACTACACCCCTTAATAAATGCCTTGAGGGGTGCAGTTCCATAATGGGGTCACTTATCAGGGGTTTCTTTTTATTATTTCACATCTGAGCCTCTGCAGTTGTGAACCAATACTTTGTAAATCGCCAAATTAGGCCTCCACTCCGCATGGTACTCTTCACTTCTGAGCCCTGTCATATGTCCAGACAAAAGATTAGGGCCACATGTAGGGTGTTTCTAAAACCGGGAAACACCGCATAATAATTAGAGAGCTGTCTTGTTATGGTGGCACAAGCCGGGCACCACATATTGGCATATCTATGGAAAAAAATCCCATTTTCACTCTGCAACATTGAGCGCACACTAATTTCTACAAAACACCTGCAGGGTTAAAATGCTTACTACACCCCTTGGTAAATGCATTGAGGGGTGTAGTTTACAAAATGGGGTCACTTCTGGGGGGTTTCCACTGTTTTGGGCCCACAGGTGCCCAGAAACCAATCCAGCAACATCTGCACTCCAAATGGCGGTCCTTCCCTTCTGAGCCCTGCCGTTTGCCCAAACAGCAGTTTATGACCACATATGGGGTATTGCCGTACTCGGGAGAAATAGCTTTACAAATGTTGGGTTCTTTTTTTCCTTTATTTGTTGAGAAAATGAAAAAATTTGCGCTAAAGCTACGTCTTATTGAAGAAAAAGGACTGTTTTTATTTTCACTGCCTAATTCTAATAAATTCTATGAAACATCTGTGGGGTCAAAATGCTCACTACACCCCTAGATGCATTCTTCAAGAGGTGTAGTTTCCTAAATGGAGTCCCTTTTTGGGCGTTTTCATTGTTTTGTCCCCTCAGGGGCTTTGCAAATGTGACCTGGCCTCCGCAAATCATTCCTGCTAAATGTGATCTCAAAAAGTCAAATAGTGCTCTTTCCCTTCTAAGCCCTGCCGTGTGTCCAAACAGCCGTTTATTACCACATGTGGGGTATTGTTTTACTCGGGAGAAATTGCTTTACAAATTTTGTGGTGCTTTTTCTCCTTTAGTCCTTCTGGAAATGAGAAAAAATTAGCTAAACCTACATTTTCTTTGAAAAAATGTAGATTATTATTTTCAGGGCCTACTTCCAATAATTTCTGCAAAAAAACTGTGGTGTCAAATCGCTCACTATACCCCTAGATAATTTCCTCAATGGGTGTTGTTTCCAAAATGGGGTCACTTGTGGGGGGTTTCCACTGTTTTGTCCCCTCAGGGGCTTTGTAAATGTAACATGGCCTCCGCAAACCATTCCTGCTAAATTTGAGTTCCAAAAGCCAAATGGCGCTCTTTCCCTTCTCAGCCTCGCCGTGTGTCCAAACAGCCGTTTATTACCACATGTGGGGTACTGTTTTACTCGGGAGAAATTTCTTTACAAATTTTATGGTGATTTTTCTCCTTTAGTCCTTGTGGAAATGAAAAAAAATTAGCTAAACCTACATTTTATTTGAAAAAATGTAGATTTTCATTTTCACAGCCTACTTGCAAAAATTTCTGCAAAAAACCTGTGGGGTCAAAATGCTCACTATACCCCTAGATAATTTCCTCAAGGGGTATAGTTTCCAAAATGGGGTCACTTGTTTGGGGTTTTCACTGTTTTGTCCCCTCAGGGGCTTTGTAAATGTGACATGGCCTCCGCAAACCATTCCTGCTAAATGTGAACTCCAAAAGCCAAATGGCGCTCTTTCCCTTCTCAGCCACGCCGTGTCTCCAAACAACCGTTTATTACCACATGTGAGGTATTGTTTTACTCGGGAGAAATTGCTTTACAAATTTTGCGGTGCTTTTTCTCCTTTAGTCCTTGTGGAAATGAGAAAAAAAATCGCTAAACCTACATTTTCTTTGAAGAAATGTTGATTTTAATTTTCACGGCCTACTTCCAATAATTTCTGTAAAAAACCTGTGCGGTGAAAATGCTCACTACACCCCTAGATAATTTCCTTGAGGTGTCTAGTTTCCCAGATGGGGTCACTTTTGGGGGATTTTGACTGTTTTGGCACCGCAAGAGCCCTTCAAACCTGACATGGTGCCTAAAATATATTCTAACAAAAATAAGGCCCCAAAATCCACTAGGTGCTCCTTTGCTTCTGAGGCCGGTGTTTCAGTCCAGTAGCACGCTACGGCCACATGTGGGATATTTCCTAAAACTGCAAAAACTGGGCAACAAATATTGAGTTGCATTTCTCTGGTAAAACCTTCTGTGTTATAAAAAAAATTGTATTAAAAATGTATTTCTGCAGAAAAATATGAAATTTGTAAATTTCACCTCTACTTTGCTTTAATTCCTGTGAAATGTTTAAAGGGTTAAGACATTTTCTAAATGCTGTTTTGAATACTTTGAGGGGTGAAGTTTTTAAAATGGGGTGACTTTTTTGGGGTTTCTAATATATAAGGCCCTCAAAACCACTTCACAACTGAACTGGCCCCTGTAAAAATAGCCTTTTAAAATTTTCTTGAAAATGTGAGAAATTGCTGCTAAAGTTCTAAGCCTTGTGAGGTCATAGAAAAATAAAAGGATGTTCAAAAAACGATGCCAATCTAAAGTAGACATATGGGGGATGTTAATTAGCAACAATTTTGTGTATTATAACTGCCTGTCTTACAAGCAGATACATTTAAATTGAGAAAAATGCTAATTTTTGCAATTTTTCGCTAAATTTTGGTGTTTTTCACAATTAAATACTGAACATATCGAGCAAATTTTGCCAGTAACATAAAGTCCAATGTGTCACGAGAAAACAATCTCAGAATCGCTTGGATAGGTGAAAGCATTCCGGAGTTATTACCACATAAAGTGACACATGTCAGATTTGAAAAATGAGGCTCTGTCAGGAAGGTCAAAAGTGGCTAAAGAGGGAAGGGGTTAAAGACAGCTGTCTTACATGGTCACCTGTATAAAAGACTCCTGTCCACAGACTCAATTAATCAGTCTGACTCTAACCTCTACAACATGGGCAAGACCAAAGAGCTTTCTAAGGATGTCAGGGACAAGATCATAGACCTGCACAAGGCTGGAATGGTCTACAAAACCATAAGTAAGACGCTGGGTGAGAAGGAGACAACTGTTGGTGCAATAGTAAGAAAATAGAAGACATACAAGGGCACAGGACTACTTCACCGCATCAATGGGAGAATGGATGGAGCCATGTACCGTCAAATCCTGAGTGACAACCTCCTTCCCTCCACCAGGACATTAAAAATGGCTCGGGGCTGGGTCTTCCAGCACGACAATGACCCGAAAGATACAGCCAAGGCAACAAAGGAGTGGCTCAAAAAGAAGCAAATTAAGGTCATGGAGTGGCCTAGCCAGTCTCCAGACCTTAATCCCATCGAAAACTTATGGAGGGAGCTGAAGATCCGAGTTGCCAAGCGACAGCCTCGAAATCTTAATGATTTACAGATGATCTGCAAGTATTAAGTCTTGTTTGCCAAAGGGATCAAATACTTATTTCTCTGTGCACAATGCAAATAAATACATATAATTTTGACAATGTGATTTTCTTTTTTTTTTTTTTTTATATATATATATAATCTATCTCTCACTGGTAAAATTAACCTAGCCTAAAAATTCTAGACTGTTCATGTCTTTGACAGTGGGCAAACTTACAAAATCAGCAAGGGATCAAATACTTATTTCCTTCACTGTATATACAGCACAGAATTAAGCTCAGCTCATATATACAGTGCCAAAACCAAGCTCTGTAGATAAATACAACACCAGAACCAAGCTCAGTACATATATACAGCACCGAAGCAAAGCTCAATACATATATACAGCACCAGAACCAAGATCAGTACATATATACAGTTCCAGAAACAAGCTCAAAACATAAATAAAACACCAAAACCAAGCTCAGTACATAAATACAGATCCAGAACAAAGATCAGTACATAAATACAGCACCAGAATCAAGCTCAGTACATATATACAGCACAAGCACAAATAGAGCTCAGTACAGAGATCATTTGCAAATTCAGTTTTACCCCTACCATATAAATTTGCATAACATAAAACTACAGCTCCTTGTCTGGCCTGAACAATAGTAAGGATATGCTGGGAGTTGCTTTTTCACAAAAACAAATAAACAATACACCCATCAGTGAGATGACTACAGTACTGATCAGTCACAGGGAGAATAATCATTTACATTTAGTGACTCACAGGTGACATCTTCTCAGATTGGAGTCATTCTTTTTCTCTTTTCTTCTCCATCCGGTCCAGACCTCCATGACGACGCCTCCTGGCCACGACCCATTTCTGCAGAGCTTGCTGCCCAGATGTCTTTGGCTGCTCACTTTTCCAACATTTCTGCACCTATAAACGAAGCTAAAATTCTCATGGTACCGCACGCTATGCCCCTGAATATAATAGTATCTTATACTCTCATACTGTGCCCCTGAATGTAATACTGCTACACATTTTACCCCTGAATATCATAGTACCATACTCTGTGTCCCTGAATATAATAGGACCAATCACTGTGCCCATGAATAAAATAGTGCCAAACACTGTAAAATAAAGCAGCACACACAAAATACCCCCTGTAGATCGTGCCCCTTATAGAGTCCCATGTAGATAGTGCCCCTCATAGAGCCCCTGTAGATAGTGCCCCTTAGAGCCCCTGTGGATAGTGTGCATCATATAGAGCCCCTGTAGATAGTGCCCCTCATAGAGTCTTCTGTAGATAGTGCCCCCATAGAATCCCATGTAGATAGTGCCCCCATAGAGTCCCAGTAGATAGTGCCCCTGTAGTCTACAGGCTGTAAATAGTGCCCCCTGTAGATTCCCCTGTAGATAGTACCCTCTATAGAGTCCACTGTAGAAAGAGCCCCCTGTAGAGTCCCCTGAAGATAGGACCGCCATAGAGTCCCCTGTAGATGGGACCCCCATAGAGTCCCCTGTAGATAGTGTCCCCTGTAGATAGGGTGCCACATAAAGACCCTGAAGATAATGCCCCTGAAGATAGTGCGCCCATAGATTCCGCTGTAGATAGTACCCCCCATAGATTCCCCTGTAGATAGTTACCGCAATATTGCCCACTGCAAAAGAAAAAAAAAACATTACATGCTCACCTGTCCCCATTCCTGTGCCGTCCTCCACAGATGCCAGGCCTCATCCAGCAGAACGACGCAGCGGAGCGATAACATCATCGCACCACCTGTATAATTGCTAAAGCGGCAAATGGTGAGGCATCCTGTGCCTCGCCAGACAGTGCTATACAATCAATTGCATATAGTTTAGTACAGGGGACTGGTTCCCGCTTCACCCCAGTTGTAAATTTATCAACCGGTTCGGGAGAACCGAGGAGAACGGGCCGGATCCCACCCCTGGCTGTAAGCATTTTAGAATGTCACTATAAGACTAGTCCATCACAGAACAGAATAGCTTATTCTGTATTAAGGACTGTATTCATGATGGGTATTTTAGGTTTATCCAATTCACAGATTTTGTACTAATGCTGCCATCTAGTGGAATAATGCCAGAATGACCCTCATTCACGTTTTTCAACATTAAGAGAACTTGTCATGTGGTTCATTATTATAATTTTTATACTGTGAATTGTGCATAATGAACTATGTAAAAAGCAAAAAGTAGTTCCTATGGAAACCAACTGTGTTCAGGCTTTTCTGGATAAAATGTTCTTAAGAAAATTCCCTGTGTCTATCAAACTCTTAACCATTCCCAATACATTCATTTACTCAAAAAATGGACATTATTCTATCTGATGTACTAAAATATTATCTTTAAACACAAAATAAACTGTGAAATTTCGGAATAAATAAAAAATTCAGCTCCTGGTTAGTCCTATGGAGCTCTGCATTTCCCCACTGTTTTACTTAGCTGAATGCCACCATTTCAGAGATTACCCACTGTCCTTCACTATGCCAAAGCTGAAGCCTATGCTGGACATGACAACAGAGCAGCACTGGCATGAGCCCCCTGCCATGCAGCAAAGGAAACACCACAACTGCACTTAGTGAATAAATAAGAACTCATACTGAAAACTGTACAACCTCCTTCTTCGGACCTCTTTAAAGAAAATCTTTGTTCTGAAGTAAGATGCCGAGAAGGACTATGAACAGTGGAAATCGGCAATTAAAACGTTATAAATACATTTAAAACCCTGCTAAAAAATTTTTACCATTTCTATATTAATAAAGCTTAATCACAGTATGGCTGTGTTCACACAGCACAGATTTGTGCACCTTTTGGAAAATCCATGTCAGAAATCCATGGCTGAAACTCTGCTGCAGATTGGCCACAAGATTCACACACGGATTGTAATTCAATTGAGCTTATCCACGGCTTTTCACAGAGGAAACCGCGACACTAAGGGGGGATTCACACGAGCGTGTATTCGGTCCGTGCGGGCCGCGTGGTTTTCACGCGGCACGCATGGACCAATACAAGTCTATGGGGCAGTACAGACAGTCCGTGCTTTTTGCGCAGCATTTGTCTGCTGCGCAAAAAGCGTGACAGGTTCAATAACTCTGCGTATTTTGCGCATCATGCACCAATTTAAGTCAATGGGTGCGTGAAAACCACGCAGGTTGCACGGAAGCACTTCCATGCGAACCGACTGAAACAGCGCACCAGCTGTCAAAAGGATGAATGTAAACAGAAAAGCACCACGTGCTTTTCTGTTTCCGAACATCCAAACGGAGTGTCTTTGCGATGAGCGAAGCCGGACAAGCGAACCGAACTTCACCGGGTTCGGCCGAACTCGCAAAAAAATTATCGGTACGCGACGTCAGGAGATAGTCACTGTCCATGGTGCTGAAAGAGTTAAACTGTTTCAGCACCATGGACAGTGACTTCCGATCCCAATATACATGAACCTGTAGAAAAAAAAACGAAGTTCTGACTTACCGATAACTCCCGGCGTCTTCCTCCAGTGTGACCTCCTGGGATGACAATTCAGTCCAAGTGACAGCTCCAGCCAATCACAGGCCAAGCACAGGCTGCAGCGGTCACATGGACTGGCGCGTCATCCAGGGAGGTGGGGCCCGATGTCGAGAGGCGCGTCACCAAGGACGCGTCACCAAGGACGCGTCACCAAGGCAACGGCCGGGAAGTTCTCGGTAAGTACGAACTTTTTCTTTTTTTTCAACAGGTTTTTCGATATTGTGTTCGGCATTCACTGTCGAGGGTGCTAAAAGAGTTAGCTCTTTCAGCACCTTGGACAGTGACGGGTGTCGACTAGCCTCATCTCTATGATGGCGGCTGCGCGAAAATCATGCAGCCGCGCATCATACACGGATGACACACACAGCTGTCAAATGGTTTTTGCGCGCGCAAAACGCTGCATTGTTTGCGCGTGCAAAAACGCAACGTCTGTCTGTATCTGCCCTAATACTGTAGATTCAAAAATCTGCAACACGATTATTATTTCACGCTGATTTTTTTCTGAGCGTGTGAATGAGGTATAAAATACTCCATTCAGGCCTCTTGTACACAAACGTGCTTTTGCGGCCACAATTCCCCCGAAAATCCACGGGAGAATTGCGGCCCCATTCATTCCTATGGGGCCATGCACACGACTGTGGTTTTCACAGTCCGTGCATGGCCCAGGAGCCCACACCGCAGAAAGAACGGGCAAGTCTTATTACGGCTGTGTTCTTCGGTTCGGGCTCATTGAAAATAATGGCCGCGGCCATGTGCACGGCCCGCGATTTGCGGGCGGCTCGTGGCTGTCACTCCGTGGCCGGCTGACCCGGAAATCCTGCCCGTTCACATGGCTACGGTCGTGTGCATGAGGCCCCACATGCATTGGCAGCAGTTTGTTGGCAGATCCACGTCTAAGGCCCCATGCACACGACCGTAAAAATCCTCCGTTTTTGCGGACCGCAATTGCGGTCCACAAAAACGGACCCATTCACTTTAATTGAACGTGGACACCTTTCTGTATCGCTACGGATAAGTGTCCGTTCCGCCGATCTGTGCCGGGAATTATGGAGCATGTCCGTTCTTGGTCCGCAATTGCGGCATGGAGTCCTCCGTAGAAGTCTATGGAGGAAACCACAAATTGCGGATGGCTACGGAGGTGCGTCCGCAAATACAGAAGTGTTGCTAAGCGACACAAAGGGGATTTCCCATCAACCAGGCCTCTTTTTTTTTTTTGCGAATCCGTATATACGGATGTAATACAGATGCAGTACGGACTGTATTTGCAGATACCATTCAGCAGAAATGGGTACGTTGCTGATGATTTGCTGATGACTATAAAGCAATACGGAACCATATTTACGGTCAGTATTTGTGGATACGGTCGTGTGCATGGGGCCTAAATCTTTGCAAAATCCTAAACGTGTGAACGATCTACAATTTCTAATATACTTTGTGTATCACTCCTTTATAATTTTCAAGATATTTATTTGCTGTCATTGAATAAGAACCCTTTTGTTTACATTCAGAGGCTGCAAACCTGCAAAAACCTAGTCCTGCTCTCAGCTAAATGCAGGGGTGAACCTAGCCCCTCTGCTGCCTGAGGCGAACTATACAAAGACGCCCCACCCCCACCCAATCTATCCGAGTTTTCTCATTACTAGCTTTACACAGTGCTGTTTAAAGTATAGAAAAGATTTAAAGAACTCTTTTTACTGTATTACTTTAGTATCATAGATCAGCAACGCAGCATTAACACTGAAAATGGTTTAACATCTTCTATGCCCCCTTTTTATTACCTAATTGACGTATGATTTTTAACTGAGTTAAGTGGCACGGCGTGGACAGCATGATGCAGTGATGTCATCGTGCCGGGCAGTTGACGTCATCAGCGTGCTCCATATCTCTTGTAGGCCTCAGGCCTAAACCAGGCTGTGGCCTACAAGAGCAAACGGCGGAGCAGGGGTTTCTATTGTGGCAAATGTTTTATTTTTTTTACATTTTATACTGCTAACTTTTTTTTGGTAGGTTCCGCTGGACTGTTTGGACTACGTCATAGATTCATTAGACTACTTCAATGATCTACTTTAAAAGAAAATAAAAAAAATTGCATTTTGATTTCAATAAAAAAAAAATTCTTATGTCTATTTTTTTTAATACTTTATTATGGCCTTAGGGCTACTGTCTGTTTGACATTGTTCAATTACTAAGGCTGGGGCTTAGCATTAGCCAGTAAAAAGGCTATCACTAACCCCTATTATTACCCCGGTTCCCACTGACGCCAGGGATACCGGGAAGAGTCGAGTATGATTCAGTACCTGGCCATCTGAAACGACGGTTAAGCCGCAGGCTGGTATTATCAGGCTGGGAAGGGCTAAAAAAAACGTGGCCCTTCCCACCCTGGTGATGCTAGGCTGCAGCTGCTTTATTGTATCTGGCTAGTTATGAAAAATAGGGTGAACCCCACATAATTTTTTTAAAATAAATTGAAAAAAAAATTACATGAGATCCCCTCCATTTTTCATAACCAGCCAGATACTATAAAGCAGAAGCAGCCCAGCTTGACCAGGGTGGGAAGGGCCATGGTTTTTGTCCCTTCCCAGCCTGATATTACCAGCCTGCGTCCACCCCAGTACCCTTCACTTCAGACGGTCGGGTGCTGGATCGTACCCAGCTCTTCCCGGTACTCCTGGTGGCGGTGGGTACCGGGGTAATAATAGGGGTTAGTGATAGCCTTATTACTGGCTAACACTAAGCCCCTTCTTAGTAATGGACGCTCTCATTCAGACAACAGCCATTACTAAGGCGGTAATGAAGTATTAAAAAACAGAGACATAAAGAAATTTATTTTGTTGAAATGACAACTCTTCCACACAATCCACTTTAACCATTTTATTTAAAAAAAAAAGAAAAAAAGCTTAAATGAGCGAAGTAGTCCAACGAATCTATGACGCAGTCCAAATGGTCCAGTGGAACCTGCAAAAAAAAATGAGCAGTATGAAAAATAAAGTTGGCTGCCCCCACAGACGTACAAACATATGAATAAATAGTTACCTTCAGGAACATATTAAAATAATTAGAAAAATTAGGCCCATAAAATAAAACATATAAAAAAAAAAATTATAACACCTTTCTTTTAAAGAGAACCTTTCACCTCCCTATACATGTGCAACTGAGTGCAGCATGTAATGGTCAGGGCTGCACAAACTCTGGTGCACTTTACATTTTTTTCCTAGCCTCCTTCGTTATTTAGATATCGGTGCTGTAATATTTGGCGCCCGATATTTAAATAACCCCATGAACTGTCAATGGGGAAGGGGGCGTGTAACATCGCTGTGACACTGTTCAATCAGCTACGGACAGCGTTACAGCAAGAGCTGTAGAGCGAGCGTGCAGCTCCGCCACCACTAAGGAACAGAAGAGGAGATGAAGAGTGTGAATTCTTCTTCTGTTCCATGGCATCGGAGCTGTGCGCGCATGCACGCTCTCACTCTTTAGCTCTCGGCAGACAAGAACGACAAGACTGATCTTTCGTGAGAGATCACATAGTCTTGTACTTGCCTGCCGAGAGCTGAAGAGTGAGAGCGTGCACGCGCACAAGTTCTCCTTTCTCCAGCTCTTGCTGTTGACATTGGCCGGAGCGGATTGGACAGTGTCACAGCGATGTTACACGTCCCCTTGACAATTAGCGTCCCATTGGCAGTTCATGGGCTTATTTAAATATCGGGCACCAAATATTACGGCACCGATATCTAAGTAAGGAAAGAGGGTAGGAATAAAAATGTAAATTACCCCAGCTTTTGCAGCCCTGACTATTACATGCTGCACTCAAATGCAAATCTGTGGGCAGGTGAAAGGTTCTCTTTAAAGTGTAACAACTTTTTAAAAAACTTTTGACATGTCAGAAGTTTTGATTAGTGGGGTCCGGACACTGAGACCCCCCACTAGTCGCTAAAACGAAGCAGCAGAAGTGCTCGGGTGAGCGGTATGCCGCTTCAATTCTGTTTGGCTTTCCTTGGAGCAGTGCACGGGCTCAATAGAAAGTCTATGAGTCCGTACACCGCTCACTCGGCTGGAAGTCGATCATAAATGAAGTGGCACATCGCTCACCCAAGAACTTATGCTGCTTCGTTTTAGCGATCGGTGGGGGCCTCAGTGCTCGGTCCCCCACCTATGAAAACTTCGGACATGTCGCTATGACACGATAAAAGTTTAGTTACAGTTTAAAGGCTATGCACACCTTTAAAAACGTGTTATATATATAAAGCACAGTAGAAGGAAGTCGGCACCACTCTCAATCTTCACAGCATGGAACAGGCAGATAGATGCAAGTGGAGTCAGGGTTTCCTCATTTAAGCAAACTTCGGGCGGTGCTCAGCATAAAAACAGACAGTCTTGTAGTATAATATAGATGAAAGAAATGAAAATGCGGCACTCACCCGTTTGCAAATCTTTTTAACTTTATTGTGTCACCTTGGCGAGGATAAAAGCATTACAGGGAGGACAGCTAGTTGTAGGTTACAGCCTGTTTCGCGCTGGAGATTGCGCTTCTTCTGACCTAGTACGTCACTGCTGGAGGCGTTCTTTTAAACTACCAACAGCTGCAGCTTCCATAGTAACGCATGTAGCAACAGTGAACAGCTTCTGGAACACACCCCTTTATGTTAATTTCTTTTCACAAAGCAAGCATCACTTTTACCTTTCAAAGAAAAGGGCTCCATTCACACCTTATTCTGACCTGAAGGCCGCAAAGAAGCAAAACTTCCATCACTGACACATCAGACAACGATAGGTGAGTACGATTTTAAGAAAATATATACATATATATGTAGATTAATTAGAATGGAAACTTTTGATGAATTATTCGGGGGATGGAGCAAAGAACTGTATTCAGTTAAATACACTATAAATAAATAGTTTTATCCTTACATAGCCATTTTTTGTTTGTACACCATAATGGATATGATATAGGAAGCCGTTCATTGTTCCTTTACAGAAAGCATAGTTACACTGTTGTACACATAAGTGAGGATAAAAAGCAACACATACATCATATGTGTGGCAAATTAAAAACAAAAACTATAAGCACAAATATAAAGATTGTTATAGAAAGACTGCCATGTCATTTTTATCATTTAGGCCGGCAGGTCCCATTGCATTGGTACGGATAATCCATCCTGATTCTTTTCTCAATAATATCCTATGTCTATCCCCCCCATTTTCAGGAATTGGGACATGTTCAATACCTGCGAACCTTAATAGATTAGAGTCTCCACCATGGGCTTTATTCATATGGTGGATTAATCTGGGAGCTCCCTCATTTGTTGTTATAGATTTACAGTGTTCTCTGAATCTAACATATAGGCATCTGATGGTTTTTCCTATATAAAATCGTCCACAAGGACAAAAAATGATATAGACTACGAATTTAGTTTTGCAACTAATAAATTGTTCTATTTTTTGTGTGATACCCCCAAAATTCAATATTTTTGCCTGGAGGTTAAACCTACAGAAGGCGCAATTTCCACATCGATAAAACGTGGAAAACGGCTGCTTATCACAAAAAATGGCAGAAAAATTGTACCTTGATTTTCCTTCAAAACCATCATGGTATTTTCTTCCTAAAATACATAAGGATAAAAAATACCCTCCCGGCCGTCCAATAGTTTCGGGGGTAGGCTCTTTAACCGAGCCCCTCTCTAAATATATTGACTGGCTGCTGAGGCCCTTACTAAAAAGTATTCCATCATACATTAAAGATACTAACGAGTTTTTGAATGTTGTTAGGAATTTTTCATGGGAAAAAGATTTCTACCTCACGTCTATAGACGTTGAAAGTCTCTACACCAGAATCCCTCACGACATAGGTGTAGATACAGTGAAAAGAGTTCTCTCCTTAGCTAAGAAGAGTGAAAACTTCATCTCTTTTGTCAGTGAAGGTTTAGATTTTATCCTCACACATAATGCCTTTAAATTTAATGATAAATGGTATATACAAAATAACGGAACAGCCATGGGAACCCCAGTAGCTTGTACGTTGGCTAATATTTTTTTAGGGGTTTTTGAGGATAGATATATCATTACACATTTGAATCCATTCCTAACTAAGATTAAATTATTTGTCAGATTTGTTGACGATATTTTTATGGTTTGGTCCGGTACAAAATCAGAATTCGAACTTTTTGTCACATACTTGAATGATTCTAATAAAATGAACATGAAGTTTACAAGTAAAATTGACCCTGTGGAGTTAGACTTTCTTGACGTAAAATTAACAATCAAGGGGAATATATTACATACAGAAGGTTTTAGGAAACCAACTGCTACAAATTCTTTACTACGTTACGATAGTTTCCACCCCCTACACGTCAGGAAAGCAATCCCATACGGTCAATTTATAAGGCTAAGACGCATAAATGACACAGATGAATCTTTTCTTAAACAGGCAAACGCCCTAAAAAACGATTATTAGGAAGAGGTTTCCCGCCTGATATATTAAATAAAGTCATGAATACTGCATTCATGAAAAATCAGAACGATTTGTTAAAACCAAAGAAATATAAAAATAGGAATGAAAAGGAGGGAAAAAGATACATCTTTACTTTCAAATATACTGGTCAAGCACAAATCATCAAAAATGCGATTTATAAATATTGGCATTTAATCGAAGAAGATTCAAGTCTGAGAAATATAGCCATAAAAAAACCTTTGATCTCGTTCAGACGAAGTACCACACTAAAAGACAATCTAGTACATAGTAGATTTTCTGAAATTAAACATAATTGGCTTGACAAACAAATCCCGAAAGGGAACCATCGATGTGGAAATTGCGCCTTCTGTAGGTTTAACCTCCAGGCAAAAATATTGAATTTTGGGGGTATCACACAAAAAATAGAACAATTTATTAGTTGCAAAACTAAATTCATAGTCTATATCATTTTTTGTCCTTGTGGACGATTTTATATAGGAAAAACCATCAGATGCCTATATGTTAGATTCAGAGAACACTGTAAATCTATAACAACAAATGAGGGAGCTCCCAGATTAATTCACCATATGAATAAAGCCCATGGTGGAGACTCTAATCTATTGAGGTTCGCAGGTATTGAACATGTCCCAATTCCTGAAAATGGGGGGGATAGACATAGGATATTATTGAGAAAAGAATCAGGATGGATTATCCGTACCAATGCAATGGGACCTGCCGGCCTAAATGATAAAAATGACATGGCAGTCTTTCTATAACAATCTTTATATTTGTGCTTATAGTTTTTGTTTTTAATTTGCCACACATATGATGTATGTGTTGCTTTTTATCCTCACTTATGTGTACAACAGTGTAACTATGCTTTCTGTAAAGGAACAATGAACGGCTTCCTATATCATATCCATTATGGTGTACAAACAAAAAATGGCTATGTAAGGATAAAACTATTTATTTATAGTGTATTTAACTGAATACAGTTCTTTGCTCCATCCCCCGAATAATTCATCAAAAGTTTCCATTCTAATTAATCTACATATATATGTATATATTTTCTTAAAATCGTACTCACCTATCGTTGTCTGATGTGTCAGTGATGGAAGTTTTGCTTCTTTGCGGCCTTCAGGTCAGAATAAGGTGTGAATGGAGCCCTTTTCTTTGAAAGGTAAAAGTGATGCTTGCTTTGTGAAAAGAAATTAACATAAAGGGGTGTGTTCCAGAAGCTGTTCACTGTTGCTACATGCGTTACTATGGAAGCTGCAGCTGTTGGTAGTTTAAAAGAACGCCTCCAGCAGTGACGTACTAGGTCAGAAGAAGCGCAATCTCCAGCGCGAAACAGGCTGTAACCTACAACTAGCTGTCCTCCCTGTAATGCTTTTATCCTCGCCAAGGTGACACAATAAAGTTAAAAAGATTTGCAAACGGGTGAGTGCCGCATTTTCATTTCTTTCATCTGTGTTATATATATATATATATATATATATATATATATATATATATATATATATATATATACATATATATAAATAGATATTTATCAATGCGATTGGTGCAAGTTTTAATTACTTTTTATTGAAAATGATTGTTACTTTTTGAGATACAGCTGTTTTGTTTTTCAAAAGAATTTTTCTATATCCGGCCCATTTACCCGACCGAGGTTGAGAGCCCTTTTCTTCCTTTTCTCATCTAAGAGCAGGAAATAGATATGTAAAGGATCTGCCAGACACAGCTTCTGTGTCGACGCCCGTGGTTAATCAGTCTGCATCTGCTCCTAGGTCTGATAGAGTGACTCGATCTGCTACCACTCAGGCTGGTAGGCTGAGGAGTGGGAGAACCTATCACAGCCTGGCCAGATGGTTCTAGCTCCCGCCCTTGGTCTATTTATACCTTCATTTGTTGTCTGTCCTTTGCCTGTGATTCTTGTGTTTCCTGGCTCTGCTGTTCCTGCTAATACCATTGACCTCTGCTTCGTATTGACCCTGCTTGACTGACTATTCTCCTGTTCTGCTTTTGTTACTGCGTACTCCCCAGGTTTGACTCGGCTCGTTCACTACTCTGTTGCTCACGGTGTTTCCGTGGGCAACTGCCCCTCTCCCCTTGCTCCTGTGTTCCATTGTCTGTTTTGTTTGTCGTTCACATAGTGAGCATAGGGACCGTCGCCCAGTTGTACGCCGTCGTCTAGGACGGACTGTGCAAGTAGGCAGGGACTGAGTGGCGGGTAGATTAGGGCTCACCTGTCCGTCTACCTAGCCCGACATTACAAGATATGTATGAGCTGCTTTTCTATGTAAACTAAAGCGTTTCCATTCAATGAAAGCAAACAAATATCTTGAAAATAATAAGGAATTGAAGTGCAAAGTATATTAGAAAGTTGTAGAACTTTTAATTATTACAATTATTATTATTTGCATAAAACCAGAAAACCTCTTCAGTTCATTGTGTCAGTGCCATAAGAGACCTTGAGGCCCATGTATAAAAGTCTTTGTCCTGACAGCTTCTAGTCATTAAACAATGGTGCATACCTTTTACCGATCATACACCAATTCTAAAAATTTCTAAATGAATGACAGGTCAAATCTGTGACTTTTTTTTAAATGTGCACCTGGTCAGAACAAGTAAAGGCTGCGCAACAGTTTTTTTGCAGTTAAAATTTTTTCCTAAAACTAGCTGGTTGCACCCGCTGAGGAAAACCTGTACATATGAGTGTCCCATTTATGAATCCAGATAACATAGAAAAGCTGTATGTTACAGGTTTTATAGGTATGCCACATATGTCACAATGAGACCAATGTTGCATTGAAGTGTTTTTCACTGCAACTTTTTAGAATTTCTTTAGACTTTATGAAGGTGCCTCTCGGACTTATTGGCATTGAGTCATCGGGGAAACGCAGCGGCTTGTATTTGCATATAACCTATGCTCTAATATACCTCCTTCAGCTCCTAAAATAGCAACCGCTGATGAGAGGTTATGGAGGGCTCTGTAGGAAAAAATATCCGGACACTGCCTTCTTATTTACGCAGGTTTGTATGACCCTCTCTGGGCATCATATGTAACTTCTATCTGGAAAATATCTGACACCCTGGACAATGACTGCACCATACATCTGGGAGTGTATGACACTGTATGGTGATTAAAATCACCATCAAGTTGGCACTATTTGGACACAGCATGGTACCGTGCTTTGTATGGCACCTTTTATCTGTGCACGGTCTGTACTATCTTGGCACTAGTTGCGCTATTTATTTGGGCACTGAATTTATCCTGAGCACTGTATGCCCGGTTTATCTGTGCATTGGTACTATCCCGGCATTGTGTGTGGCGTGTTATGTGCTATTTATCTACGGCCCTCCATGGCACTATCTGGGGTTCAAATGGTGAATGTGTTGCAGTAATGTACAACCGTTTTACAAAACTGTGCAGAAGTTAATAAGCTTCCTTTTTTTATTTCCAGGCAACATGGTCTTTAAAGAGGCTCTGTCCCCACATTATAAGTGGCCTATCATGTACATGATGTGATCGGCGCTGTAATGTAGATAACAGCAGTGTCTTTTATTTAGAAAAACGATCATTTTTGACGGAGTTATGACCTATATTAGCTTTATGCTAATGAGTTTCTTAATGGACAACTGGGCGTGTTTCACTATATGACCAAGTGGGCGTTGTACAGAGGAGTGCATGACGCTGACCAATCAGTGACCAATCAGCGTCATACACTTCTCCCCATTCATTTACACAGCACAAAGTAATCTTACTAGATCACTATGTGCAGCCCCATACACACAAACACTAACGTTACTCAAGTGTCCTGATAGTGAATATACATTACCTCCAGCCAGGACATGATGTCTATTCACAATCCTGACGCTTCGCTAACGTTTGTGTGAGCTTTACAGCAAGGCAAGCGTAATCTTGTGAGATTAAAACGAGATTACGCAAGATTATGAGATTATGCAAGATTACGAGATTATGCAAAGCCATGAATTATCAGTACAGTGGAAACTACCCAAAAGTGGCTCCATTTAGGACACTAACCACCTTGAGGAATTAATCTAGGGGTGTCGTGAGCATTTTGACCTACAGGTGTTTCATAGTTTTTATTAGAATTGGGTAGTGAACATAAAAATATATATTTTTTCCAATAAGATGTACTTTTAGCTCAAAATTTTAAATTTTCTCAACAAATAAAAGGAGATAAAGCACCCCAACATTTGTAAAGCAATTTCTTCTGATTACGGCAGCACACAATAGGACACAAAAGGCTTTTGGAGTGCAGATTTTGCTGGATTGGTTTCTGGGCACTATGTCGCATTTGCAAAGCTACTGTGGGACCAAAACAGTGGAAACCCCCCAGAAGTGACCCCATTTTGGAAACTACTCCCCTCAAGGTATTCACCTAGGGGTGTAGTGAGCATATTAACCCTGCACGTGTTTTCCAGAAATTAGTGTGCACTCGATGCTGCAGAGTGAAAATGGGATTTTTCAATAGATATGCCAATAAGTGGTGCCCAGCTTGTTCCACCATAACAAGACAGCTCTCTAATTATTATGCAGTGTTTCCCAGTTTTCAAAACACCCTACATGTGGCCCTAATCTTTTGCCTGGATGATCGACAGGGCTCAGGAGTGAAAGAGTACCATGCGAAATTGAGGCCTAATTTGGCGATTTACAAAGTATTGGTTCACAATTGCAGAGGCTATGATGTGAAATAATAAAAGAAACCCCTGACAATTGACCCCGTTTTGGAAACTACACCCCTCAAGGCATTTATTAAGGGGTGTAGTGAGCATTTTCACCCCACAGGTCTTTTCCATAAATGAATGTGCTGCGGATGGTGCAATGTAAAAATAGCAATTTTTCCCTAGAGCTGGTGCCACTGGGGACACACACACACCAAAAATTGTTAAAAGGGTTCTCCCGGGTATGGCGATGCCATATATGTGGAAGTAAACTGCTGTTTGGGCACGCTGTAGGGTTCAGAAGGGAGGGAGCGCCATTTGGATTTTGGAGCGTGGATTTTTTGGTAGTAGTTTGGTTTGGACTTTTACTAGTTTATAATGTGGGGGCACATGTAAGCTGGGCAGAGTACATCAGGGGCATACTCAGGTGGTATAATAATGGGGTAAAATAATCCATAGATGTGTGTTTCGCTGTGAAGCAATCCCTTATGCACAGGCCGGTTTCGCACTGATAAATTACGTCCTTATCCTCCTTTTGGTCCACACTCCGCACCTTTGCAATTTGGGGAATTTTGCTAGGAAAGTGTTGTCCTGGCATAATACGGGCACCCTCGCTTCCAGCAGATATGTTTGGGTCCTACCCTTCCTGGTTCCCTAATTTTAGGGCCTTGATATATCACCTTTGGAAACAGAAGAAATGTTCCCCTCAGGCCTGCACTACTGCATATTTTTCTTTCCTGACTTATTGGAGCCTTAACTTATTTTATTTTATTTTTTTGTTGCTATGTTGTGAGAACCATAACTTTTTAATTTTTTTGTCGACGGAGCTGCATGAGGGTTTGTTTATATAGGTACCATTTTTGGATACATGCAACTTTTTTATTTCAATTTTTGGAAGACAAATTTACCAAAAAACAGCAATTCTGGCAATGTTTTTTAGTTGTTTTTTTTTTTACGGCGTTCACTGCGCGGGATAAATAACATAATATTGTCATAGTGCAGATCGTTACAGATGCAGTGATAACCAAATATGTATGGTTTATTTATTCTTTTCAATAATAAATTACTTGATAAGGGAAAAAGGGTGATTGTGTTTTATTTTATTACTTGAAGCTTTTATTTTTTTGAACTTTTATTTTTACCTTTTCTACACATTTTTTTAGTCCCACTAGGGGACTTGAAGGTCCAACTGTTTGATTGCTGTTCTAATACATTGCACTACCGATGTAACTTACAGCGGACACTTACTTCTGATGATGCTGGTGCCATCTTGCCGTTGGTACCGGAAGCCTTTTAGGCCCTGCCTCCGAGCGGGGCATAGGAGGCTTTCGTTGCTGGCAGACCAGGAGGCCAGTATTAGGCTTCCGGTTGTCATTGCAGCCACCGGCAACCCAGCGATCACGTTGCTGGAGTGTCGGTGGCTAAAAACCCCACAGATGCTGCAATTTCTATTGAACACAGCATGTGAGGGGTTACTCAGCTGGATCTGAGGCTAGCTGCGGTCTTGGCCATTACATCAGGGTGCCAGCTGTAACATACAGCTGGCACCCGCCAGTGATGGTGCGGGCCTAGCCACTGAGCCTGCACTATCACCGCAACGTAATGGTACTGCACTTTGCGAGAAAGCCCTGACCGACAGTCGGGAAAGGGTTAATATCATGCAGGACCCCCTGATGCCGCCAAAACAGCTCTAACCCATCCAGACATGGACTCCAGAAGATCTCTGACGGTGTCCTGTGGTATCTGTCACCAAAACGTTATCAGCAGATCCTTTAAGTTCTGTAAGTTGTCAGGTGGGGACTCCATGGATTGGACTTGTTTTTCCGGAACATAACACATGCTCAGATTGAGATCTGGAGAATTTGGACACCAAGTCAACACCATGAACTCTATGATATTTTCCTCAAACCATTCCTGAACACATTTTGCAGTGTGGCAGGGCGCATTATCCTGCTGAAAGAGGCCACTGCCAGTAGGAAAAATCATTGCCATGAAGGGGAGTACTTAGTCTTCAACAATATTTAGGTATCTGGTATGTGTCAAAGTGACATCCACATGAATGGCAGGACCCAAGGTTTCCCAGCAGAACATTGCCCTGTGCATCACACTCCCTCTGCCAACTTGCCTTCTTCCAATAGTGCATTCTGGTGTCATCTCTTTCCCAGATAAATGTGATTCATCAGACCAGGACACCTTCTTCCATTGCCCTGTGGTCCAGTTCTGATGCTCACGTGCCCATTTTAGATGCTTTTGGTGATGAACAGTAGTCAATATAGGCACTCTGACCAGTCTGTGGCCATGCAGCCCCAAACACAGGAAGCCGCACTGTGTGTTCTGACACCTTTCTTTCATAGCCAACAGTACATTTTTAAGCAATTTCTGCTACAGAAGTTCTTCTGTGGGATAAGACCAGGCGGGCTAGCCTTCACTCCCCATGCACATCTATGAGCCTTGGGTGTCCATGACCCTGTTGCTGGCTCACCAATTGTCCTTCATTGGGCCACTTTTGGTAGGTACTAACCACTGCATACCAGCAACATCCCACAAGACCAGTCGTTTTGGAGATGCTCTGACTCGAGTCGTCTAACCACCACAATTTGGTACTTGTCAAAGTCACTCAGATTCACCCATTTTTCCCGCTGCCAATATATCAACTTCAAGAACTGAGTGTTTACTTGCCACCTAATATATCCCATGTATGTATATGTACCTCGCCTGCACAGGCCACGTGGCCAAAACCGCATTGAAAAACCACGGTAATTTGCTATAAAACTGCGAGCAGTTTTGCATCGTTGTTCTCGGCGGCACGGCAAATACCACAGCTCAGATGCAAAATGAACGGGCACCTTTTCCAATCGTACATTCTCCATAGGGTATGGCATGTTGTATTAGTATTTGTTTGCCCTTAGCACTTATGGTGCCTTCAATCAAAATCAAATCACCAAATTTCCTCCACCATGCTTTACTGATGGTTGCAGACATGGTTTGAAGAGTCTTTTAATAATTTTACGGTGTACATATTGCCTTGCCTTCTGGTAATTCCAGAGATCCCTATTTAGACTCACTTTAACCCCTTGGCAAACATGTGCTGTACTTTGCCTGGCGCTAAGTACTTCGCACCACGTACAGTAAATTTACAGTAAGTGGATGGTGCGGGCACAGAAGCACATATGTTAGGCTATTTGGTCATTTTCTCCCTATATTTTAATAATTCTTTTAACTTGCTTCGGAAACTCCTGTTTTTTCTTTACCATTCTTAATATTGAAGACCGAAAGATATAAGGAGCAAATGTAGTGGTCAATGAAATCATTTCCAACTCAGGAGTGCAGGTAAACATAGATTTTACAATTCCATAGCTTTGGCCGGAAGCCATTCACACAGCTATGCGGTACATGGGAAAAGCCAGAGGTGTAATTTGATTCAAAAATCTGTAAGAGGACATTCCTACCTACCATCTGCCACTTATAATACTGGTGTCTTCTTATGTGGCACAGGGTCCCTTGGGCCCCCTCAGGCACCAAGGCTTGTGTGTGTCTGCAACCTCTGCCCACCTATAACTATGCCCTTGAAACAGCCCTCTTCGAGACACTCACAAATGTTTGGAGATTCTGTACTAGAAGGGAGAAAGGTTGGGAGAGATCATGTGGCAAGTGGCCACCTTCAGTCCAATTAGGGAAATCATCCAGAGGAAGATCTTGAAGAAGCCACAAAGTCACAGGGGACCACTTCAAGGGGTATAATGGCATATTCACAGGAGTTCAATGGATAGATTCGCAGCCCTCTCCATTAAAGTCTATGTGAATTACGGAAAGAGCCATGCAAGCAGCACAGCTACATCTCAGCTAAAGCCTATGGCGCATCAGCTGGCCGGGAATTGCCAAACAGACCTGACCCCAGTTCTCCCGATAGTTAAGGGTTCCAGAAGTGGGACCTGTACCTATCAGACATATAGTAGGTGTGTTTATTTTCAAAGAATGCACCTTTAAAAGAAAGACATGTAAAATGGGATTTGGATAGGCATACATGAGATACAACAGTCATTAAAAATGCCTGAGCCAAGAGAAGAGAATGGTATGCCATCGCTAGAGATTCTGTCATACAGTCCAAAGGAAAAACAAGAATTTAGTTCATACAAAAGTCGTGCGTGACAAAGTGTTTGAAAGATGTTTTTGTATGCTTTTTATATAATAATTAATACACATAAATAAATCAGGGGAGGCGGACATACCATATGTGCAGCTGCATAGGTGTCCAGCGTGTAAGGGGCTCTCTGCTACCTCAAAAGCATCTAGCAACCTACTGTCTATTAGAACGCATGTAAAGGACTGAGTTAATGAATGTTATAACTCACAAGTTGGGGGATTGTTGGAGAGAAATTAGGGGGTTCTTTATGATAAAGGGGATACTCTATGATTTGAGAGCATGGGGCACATAAACTGTTCCTGCACAGGGGTCTTTTCCTGCCTATGTTCACCCCTGAATAAATCAATTTGATCATTTGGATCTAGACAGTTGTAAAGGGCATTCTGAGTATATCACAGTAGGATCTCAGCATTTCTAATAATACCTACTTTATTGTACCTGCAAGGACATTTCAGTCCTTCATGAACTGTTATTGCAACGAGAATAACATTTTCTTTGTAAGAAAGTATAATGGTTGCATTAATCTGAAAAAATAGAAGTTCCAGCACTCATATATAATACATTACACAGATGTACTATAACATACACAAAAATTTAGAAGCAAATCCTCTGGGGGGAGACACAGGCCACATAAACAAACATGGATTTCTTATTTTCTACATAGTAAAAAAAATATTGTCATTTTCTTTATTTCTTTAAAGTTTCATCTTCATTAAATTTTTTTCACCAGATGTAGCGGTTGTTTTTTTGCTTTCTCATTATGGTCAGTTCACACGTTGCGTAAATACTGCGGATTTTCCGCAACGGAATTCGTTGCAGAAAATACAGTAGCAGCAAAGTGGATGATATAAAACAAATCTCATCCACACACTGCGTAAATGCGAAGTGGAAAATTCCGCAGCATGTCAATTGTATTTATGTAAACGCTGCCTATTCGTTGCGGGTTTTCCCCATTGAATACAATAGAGAGGTAAATCCTGCAACAAATAGCAGTTGTCACTTTTTTTGCGGCGGAGTAGCAGCGATTCCGCAACAAAAAAGTGCAACACAGAAAAAAAATTCTCATACTTACCAAGAAGTCTTTTTTTTTCTCCATGCCAGCCTCTTGTGATGACGTTTCATCCCATGTGACCGCTGCAGCCAATCATTGGCTGTAGCAGCAGTCACATGAGATGAAACGTCATCCCAGGAGGTCAGCATGGATGACTTTAGTGGGCTGGCCTCCTGGGATGGC
Organism: Rhinoderma darwinii; assembly: GCF_050947455.1. Classification (NCBI taxonomy): domain Eukaryota; kingdom Metazoa; phylum Chordata; class Amphibia; order Anura; family Rhinodermatidae; genus Rhinoderma; species Rhinoderma darwinii. The sequence goes on along the minus strand of NC_134688.1, from coordinate 442,437,669 downwards.
GCGTCAACCCATGTGACCGCTACTGCAGTCAATCACAGGCTGCAACGGTCTCCTGGGATGAAGCGTTATCCCAGGAGGCTGGCCGGTTTGGTGCGGTTTTTCACCCGGAATTCCCTGCTGCGCACAGGGCAGATATGCTGCGTTCTTTTACACAGCATATCTGCCCGTGTGAGCTCAGCCTTATTTTTATTTTTTTTTAAACAATGAAACAGTAAAAAAAAAACTGCCATTAATGAAAATGGTGTTTCTATCGGACGTACATCATATTCCTCATTTACCAGGGGCATACATGAATTTTATAAGAGTACTATATATATTGGTGTCCATCACACAGGGCGCATCACTCCCACAGGTGGAAGGGGAAGGGTATTTTGGAAACGCCCGGGCAACTGAGCACCTGCTTTTCCGCCCGGGCGCGCCTTCACTGTTTTAATGAAAGCGCCCAGCGATACACTGAGACACATGACATGTCACGTGACAATTGTCTCACAGTGCAGCGCCAGGGCCAGAACGAAGAAGGACCCGGACGAGCTTTGAGTACAATCAACCACCACTCGTTTGTCAATTCTCTAGGCTGCAAGGCATTATATAAAATAATGGGGGCTGTATACCACGTGGGATGGGTAATAATGGAGATCATGTGCACCACATAATAATTATATACTGGACTGTCACAGTTAGTAAACTACATGTTCTATGGAAAATTATTTCTCACTGAGTCTTTTACCCATTAGGGATAATATATCCCTAATGGGTAAAAGACTCAGTCAGTTATCTGCTGTACTGTGTGATAATGGGGGCATAAGGTGACTGGCATTATATTGTGTGTGGGGTGGCATAAGTGGGTAATATACTTATACTTGTAGGGGTGCATTATACTGCTTGAGGGCATTTGGAGGATACTATACTGTGTGTGGGCACTAGAGGGGGCATTATACTGTATGGGGGTACTTAGGGGACATTATACTGTGGGTGGGCACTAGAGATGATGCTACAACTTTTCGTAATCTGACCGACTCCGCTGTCCATGTATGAGCAGGCAGGGCCCTATTTTTACTTATTAGTGTTACTGTTTTTAGTGTTGTAGTGTTACTGGACTACATCAGATTCGTGGACTACTTCAATGATGGCATTTTTATTTTCAATAAATTGGTTAACGAGGGTTGTGTTGGGTTTTATTTCAATAAAATATTTTTTCTGTGTGTCTGTGTTTTTTTACTTTTTTACTACAGCCTTAGTAATGGCGGCTGTCTGATTGACATCATCCATTAATACGGCAGGGCTTAAAGAGGCTCTGTCACCAGATTTTGCAACCCCTATCTGCTATTGCAGCAGATAGGCGCTGCAATGTAGATTACAGTAACGTTTTTATTTTTTAAAAAAGAGCGTTTTTGGCCAAGTTATGACCATTTTTGTAGTTATGCAAATGAGGCTTGCAAAAATCCAAGTGGGTGTGTTTAAAAGTAAAAGTCCAAGTGGGCGTGTATTATGTGCGTACATCGGGGCGTTTTTAATACTTTTACTAGCTGGGCGCTCTGAAGAGAAGTAACATCCTCTTTTCTTCAGAACGCCCAGCTTCTGACAGTGCAGATCTGTGACGTCACTCACAGGTCCTGCATCGTGACGGCCACATCGGCACCAGAGGCTACAGTTGATTCTGCAGCAGCATCAGCGTTTGCAGGTAAGTCGATCTTACCTGCAAACGCTGATGCTGCTGCAGAATCAACTGTAGCCTCTGGTGCCGATGTGGCCGTCACGATGCAGGACCTGTGAGTGACGTCACAGATCTGCACTGTCAGAAGCTGGGCGTTCTGAAGAGAAGAGGATGTTACTTCTCTTCAGAGCGCCCAGCTAGTGAAAGTATTAAAAACGCCCCGATGTACGCACATAATACACGCCCACTTGGACTTTTACTTTTAAACACACCCACTTGGACTTTTGCAAGCCTCATTTGCATAATTACAAAAATGGTCATAACTTGGCCAAAAATGCTCGTTTTTTAAAAATAAAAACGTTACTGTAATCTACATTGCAGCGCCTATCTGCTGCAATAGCAGATAGGGGTTGCAAAATCTGGTGACAGAGCCTCTTTAATGGTAGCCAGTGAAAAGGCTGGCACTAACCCCAGTACCCACCGCCACCAGGGGTACTGGGAAGAGCCAGGTACAATCCAGTACCCGACCATCTGGAGTGATGGTCGAGTACTGGGGCGGCGGCTGGCTGCTATTATTAGGCTGGGAAAGCCGAAAAACATTGGGCTTTCCCAACCTGGTAATGCTAGCCTGCTGTTGCTGTGTTGTATCTGACTGGTTATGAAAAATGGGGGGAGAACGCACATCGTTTTTAAAAAAAATAAATAAATAAATAACTGAAAAAAACAACATGGGGCCCCCCCTATTTTTCATAACCAGCGAGATACAATAAATCAGCAGCAGGCTAGCATTACAAGGGTGGGAAGGGCCACGGTTTCTGGCCTTTCCCAGCCTTATAATACCAGCCTGCGGCTGCCCTGGTACTCGGCCATCACTACAGATGGTCGGGTACTGGCTCGTACCCGGCTCTTCCCGGCACCCCTGGTGGCGGTGGGTATCGGGATAATAATGGGGGGTTAGTGTTAGCCTCTTAACCGGTTAACACTAAGCCCCGCCTCAGTAATGGATGCTGCATATCAGGCAGCTGCCATTACTGAGGCAGTAGCAGTAAAGTAAAAAAAAAACACACACACAGAATTTTTTTTTTATTGAAACAAAACCCTTGTTAATAATTTTATTGAAAATAAAAAACGCTGTCATCAAAGTAGACCTCGAATCCGACGTAGTCCAACGACCGAACCTGTAAAAAAAACACAAAGAACCATTATTATCCTTACCTTCCTGGGTCTGTGACAGTATACCAGCAGTAACAGCTCTAAGCTGTCATTGGTTAGTTTACATCACGTGGTCCCAGGTTACCTTAATTCATTGGCCTACTTTTAAAAGTAGGACACTGTACTGAGGTAACCGGCAGGGCGTAATTTGCTCCAGTCGGGAAGGAGTGTTTTTTTTTCTTCTAAAAAGTAATAAACTGGGAAATGGGCCCCAGCGTTCATGTGGGGGAGAGGGGAGGGAATGTTAACGGGGTAGCACTAAGCATTTATTTTAGGGTTTGTTCACACGTAGCGTAAACACCGCAGATTTTCCGCAACGCATTTCATTGCGAAAATTTGAACAAATCTTATCCACACGCTGCATAAAAACCCACCGAAAAAACATAAATTGACATGCGGTGCATTATTTTAATCCGCAAGCATGTCAAATTATGCCACGGGATCGCTGGTTTTCTGTTGCAGGTTTTCCCCATTGACTTCATTGGGAGGTAAAATCCACAACAATTAGCAAATGTTGTGATTTTTTTCAGTGGAAAAGTTGCGTTATCAGAGGCGTCAGGGCTAAAAGTGCCTAGGTCAGCACCAACTCCAAATACCGCCCTGCAAGCAGGAGCAGTAGTGTGGGGTCAGTCACATGATGTGTCGTAGCGTCATCGCAGAAGGCCGGGCAACGCTATGAAAATCTGTGAATCAGAGTGACGGGGGACAGTAATGTATATTAGGGAGGGTGCTCACATACTGCAGTGACTACACTGATAATAATTTTCGTTGCCCATATAACCACTTTAATACAAGAGGGATACAAATAGAAGGGAGGAAGGCACAGTTTTCTTAGGACCCCAAAATACCTCTCTGCCTCTCTCTGCCAGGTTGTGTGATGCTGTGAGCGCAGCGATCAACGTAAATAAGACTCACAGCTATTTATGCTGACAGAGAGAGAGTGAGTCTCTATAGTTCGGTGATGCCTGCTAGCAGCTTAAAGAGGCTCTGTCACCACATTATAAGTGCCCTATCTCCTACATAAGGAGATCTGCGCTATAATGTAGGTGACAGCAGTGCTTTTTATTTTAAAAAACGATCTATTTTCACTATCTACTTTATTAGCGATTTTAGATTTATGCTAATGACTTTCTTAATGCACAATTGGGCGTGTTTTTACTTTAGACCAAGTGGGCATTGTACAGAGGAGTGTACAATGCCCACCAGGTCCGCCATCTTTTTGCTCCTGTTAAGCGTTGCCTCCGGCAGGGCTTAATAGAAGCCTGTCAGAATCACGATATACTGCAATACATTAGTATTACAGTATATAGTGCAAGCAATCTAACAATGGCTGTTTGAAGTACCCTAGGGGAACTAATTAAAAATTTGTCAAATAAAGGTTTTTTTTTATGTTAAAAAAAATAAATATATATATATATATATATATATATATATATATATATATAGCAGGAATAAAGAGCAAGTAACGGCACCAGGACTTCAATGTTGGGGAGATGTTGGTTTATTCACCACCAGGTGGAAAGAATGAGCGACGTTTCGGTTCACACCTGAAAATGGGGATACAAAGAATGTACATTCAACACTGCAATTAATAATATATATGTAAAAAATCCATTAATATACAACATATAGTTATACACAAGTAGACATATACCAATATGTGTGTCCAATAAATGTGTTTAAGAAACAACATCTCATAATATATGAAAAATAATGCAGGGAAAATAAGGTAGTATTATAATTACCCTAATCAAAAGCACCAGCTCATAATGAAGGGGGAGGAGCAGAGGGAATGTTCCAATGCAATTATAGTGTAAAAGAAGTAATATTATATCATAAAACTTACAGTGTCAGCTCTCGGTGATGCATGGAATAAACCATGGCGTCCCGCGGTCGATAATGCGCATGCGCAAAATGGCGAACTGCCGGAAATGCGTCATGTGGAACGCATATCTGAAACACAGTATAGCCGCGCATGCGCAGACAGTGAACTCTGTCCCGACGTATGTTTACATCAATATGGAAAAGAACTCAAAAGAGTATATAACCAGCAATGTATAGTTTTTTATATATAGATAGCCCATATTAGATATATATATATATATATATATATATATATATATATATATATATGGGGGATATATTTAAATGTCTATAACAAAAAGACTCATTTATGTAGTCTAAAGGGAATGGCCACGGACCACAACATAAATGGAGAGAACGGCTATACCTACAAATAGGTGGCCGTATCTCACAGAGACAACATAGTCTAAACCACCCACTCATGTCTTTTTGAATTAAGGACCATGTTATAGACATAAATAGAAAAGTAATGATTTATTACATATATTGATTATAATTTATTCCACATGATTTCCACAGAGAGCATATAATACACATAGAAAGTTTCTGATTTACATCAAAGAAAATCTGTATATAATCCTTGGAACAAAAATTGATTAGGAAATGTTACCTCTGCTCCCATGATGTACATCCCTTCACATAAGTTGGTATCTGTGAATAGAAAAAATATTTTATATAAAGTGAGAAAATATGTAAAAATGAGTATTCATAAAAATACATCTGTATTTATATAAATTTAAAAACAATGTAAAAAAGATCCCACCTACACTCAAAAGAATGGATCGTATACAAATATATCAGACTCATAATAGATCATGTCATATATACATGAGCTTTCAGATATGTGGGAAATATGTATATTCTACATTAAGTCCCTTTGGGGACATGGTTTCAAGAGTAAAAATCCACTCAAGTTCTTTACGTTTGAGGGCCAGCTCTCTATCACCTCCTCGTCTGTTTAGGGGTACTGAATCAATAATTTTAAAGCGCATTTGGGATACATTATGTCTACAGTCTACAAAATGTCTAGAGACTGGTAGATCTCGTCTCTTGGTGTTAATGCTAGATTTGTGGTTCCTCATTCTAAGCGTTACTTCCGTAGTGGTCTCACCCACATAATATAGGCCACATGGACAAATCAATAGGTAAATTGCAAAGGTGGTTTTACAGGTATAATATAATAATAATCTTTATTTATATAGCGCCAACATATTACGCAGCACTTTACAATTTAGAGGGAACATGAAACAAACAATATCAGACATTACATAGTGACAAAGTTCATTTACAATTCAAACCTCGGGAGTGAGGACCCTGCTCGCAAGAGCTTACAATCTATGAGGACATAAGGGAGACACAAAGTGTAATAGTGTTTGTTCTGTACAATGGTCCGGCCATTTTTATACACATGCGGTGGTAACATAAAGCTGCATGAGCCGGTCACCAGCCAGTATCCGTGTATGACGGACATGAAGAGAAGGAGTGTGAGGGAATCTTATCCTGATGACTAATCTAAATGGAGGGCCATGGAAAGGAGTCAGATTAGGGAATGTTATAGGCCTGTCTAAATAGATGTGTTTTCAGGGCACGTTTAAAACTGTGGATATTGGGAATTAATCTGATTGTCTGGGGTAGCACATTCCAGAGGACGGGTGCAGCACGAGAGAAATCCTGGAGACGGTAGTGGGAGGTTCGGATTATGGAGGATTTTAATCTAAGGTTGTTGGCAGAACGTAGAGCCAGAGTAGGGTGGTAGACAGAGATGAGGGAGGAGATGTAAGGAGGTGCAGCACTGTGGAGAGCTTTGTGGGTGAGAGTAATAAGTTTGAATTTTATTCGGAAGGGGATGGGCAACCAGTGCAGTGACTGGCACAGATTAGAGGCGTTGGTGTAGCGGTTGGTCATAAAGATGAGCCTGGCTGCTGCATTGAGGATAGATTGGAGAGGGGAGAGTTTAGTGAGGGGAAGACCGACTAGTAATGAGTTACAGTAGTCAAGACGAGAGTGAATCAGAGCAACAATGAGAGTTTTGGCAGTTTCCTCCGTAAGAAAAGAGCGGATTCTGGAGATGTTTTTGAGGTGAAAATGACAGGAGCGTGAAAGAGATTGTATGTGAGGAGTAAAGGAAAGATCTGAGTCAAAAATAACCCCGAGACAGCGGGCGTGCTGCTTAGGAGTTATGATAGTGCCACACACAGAGATGGAGACATCAGGTTTAGGGAGGTTAGTAGATGGTGGGAACACAAGGAGCTCAGTTTTAGAAAGATTCAGTTTCAGATAGAGAGAGGACATGATGTTAGAGACAGCGGACAGACAATCACTGGTGTTCTGTATTAGAGCAGGGGTGATGTCACGGGAAGAGGTATATAATTGGGTGTCATCAGCGTAGAGATGGTACTGGAAGCCAAATCTGCTGATGGTTTGTCCAATAGGAGCTGTGTAGAGAGAAAAGAGGAGCGGACCTAGGACTGATCCCTGAGGAACCCCGATATCAAGGGGAAGAGGAGAAGAAGTGGAACCAGCAAATGACACACTGAATGAGCGGTCAGAGAGATAGGAGGAAAACCAAGAGAGAGCCGCGTCCTTGAGGCCAATAGAGTGGAGCATGTTAAGTAGGAGTTTGTGGTCTACAGTGTCAAAGGCTGCAGAGAGATGCAAAAGAATCAGGAGAGAGGATTTACCGTCCGATTTAGCCGCCAAGAGATCATTTGAGACTTTAGTAAGGGCAGTTTCTGTGGAGTGTAGAGTGCGGAAACCAGATTGTAAGGGGTCAAGAATGGAGTTAGCAGAGAGATAGCGGATAAGGCGAGAGTAGACCAAGCGTTGGCAAAAAAAGAGAAAGGTCCAGCGATGTGTGGTATAAGTGGGGGAAACTCCGTTTCCACTTTATTGAAGATAATACACCAACATACAAAGAGATCCGACAGAATGACGGATCACACCAGGAGAATGACGAGGTGGTTGAAATGGCAAGAAATGAAGCCTACGCGTTTCGAGCACTGGCTGTGCTCTTAATCATGGCTAAGACAAATGACCGACTGCAAGGTGAGGAAATAAATGTATCCTGGGAAAATGGGAGGGTCTGCCGAAAACGTAACAACACCCTCATTTATGGTAATTTCAACACCAGGAGACACGTTCAATGAAAAGGTACGTATAAATTGTAACCTGAGTGTATCTAATATATTAGACATATTTATGAAGGAAATTCAACTAGAAAATGTGTTAGATACGTACTCCAACACAAGTCTCGAGAATATATAATACAGTATATCAATATATTAGATGCTTGCAGAACGTCATGAGTCTAAAACGGATGCATTTAAACAAAGAGATAAAAATTATTTCATGCAAAAAAACATAACATTGTAAGTGACAAGTGAAAATGAAAATACAGAAAAACAGGAATGATAATAAACACGGAGAACAAAAAGCAAATATACATACGAACATATGATAATTTGACCGGGATAGTAAAGTCGGCAATTAACTGCCGAAAATAATACTTCTTGTTGGAACAAACCAATATTTGTAACAAACTAAGGAATAGGGGTTATAAAAAATGGACCTTAGATCGGGCACAGGCCATTGTTAATTCTAAAGACAGAAAAGATTTACTTTCTATACACAATAGAAGTCGAGATTCATCAAAAATTAACAATTCATCCCAACCGACGTTAATTTTACAATATAATAATCAATTCTCCGAAATACGGGATATGATCCACCGGTATATTCCAATATTGTTTGATGATCCCAAATTGGAATCTATACTGAAAAATGGCTATCGTATAGTCTCCCGTCGAGCCCCAACTTTGGGTAATATCCTTTCCCCTTCATATTTGCCACCTAATACCAAGTCTCCAACATGGCTACATTATACGGGGTTTTACAAATGTGGGTCTCACCCGTGTAAAACTTGTACCTTCAGCAAAGTCACTAAAACTTTTTCAGATTCACATAATTCTATCAGCTTCCCAATAAAAACATATATCAATTGCAATAGTGACTTCGTTGTCTATATAGTGGAATGTTCCCAATGTAATTTAAAATATGTAGGTTGTACTACAAGGAGACTGAAGACTAGGATATTAGAACACCTAAGTTACATTAGGAATCCGGCTATTGTCAATATTTCCAATGTAAGCAGACATTTTATCACCTGTCATAATAGAAACATCGATTTTCTCCAAATATATGCCATCGAAAGAATGATTAAAACCCATAGGGGTGGTGATCTTAAACATAGGTTACAGACACGGGAAGCATTCTGGATTTACCATTTAAATACTAGATTTCCCCAGGGTCTTAATCTTCGAAAGGAATTGATGTTTCATTATTAATTGATCTCAGTACATTGTTCATCTCATTACATTTAGAAACATTAGACGGTTGAGAATGTACATTTGTTAACCTCATTACAATAGTGTTCTACTTCAGATTTAGATCTAACTATTGATATCTAACAAACCCCAATTGTGGGATGGTATTTTTTTGATTTTTCATTTTCTTTATTTGGGTACTTTCCATTTCTTAATTTTTCCAGTGTCATATTATATTGTTCCATCATATACCCGCATTTTGGGTTTACATTTTATTTTCAAGATAGTTTGTTTTTACATTTTACACTTTTTAACATTTTTCATATGTAGGTTATAGCTATTTCATCAATTATCTAATATATCTATACATATCTCTATATATGGATACTTTTCCTTTTTCTTTCTCATTTTTACTAGGCCGATGTTAGTTATATATATATATTTTCGGTTCTATATATGCATTTCTGTTTTCCACCCTGGCACCCACTCTCATATTGTATTCAGATTTGATAGATCATGGATTGTTTTCATTATGTATTACGAGTTTGGTGCCATTCACAGTACTGCGCATATATATATCATTATTTTCATCCGGTTATCTATCTTTCTTCATTAGTGTATCTATTTTGTATTATTTTCGGCAGTTAATTGCCGACTTTACTATCCCGGTCAAATTATCATATGTTCGTATGTATATTTGCTTTTTGTTCTCCATGTTTATTATCATTCCTGTTTTTCTGTATTTTCATTTTCACTTGTCACTTACAATGTTATGTTTTTTTGCATGAAATAATTTTTATCTCTTTGTTTAAATGCATCCGTTTTAGACTCATGACGTTCTGCAAGCATCTAATATATTGATATACTGTATTATATATTCTCGAGACTTGTGTTGGAGTACGTATCTAACACATTTTCTAGTTGAATTTCCTTCATAAATATGTCTAATATATTAGATACACTCAGGTTACAATTTATACGTACCTTTTCATTGAACGTGTCTCCTGGTGTTGAAATTACCATAAATGAGGGTGTTGTTACGTTTTCGGCAGACCCTCCCATTTTCCCAGGATACATTTATTTCCTCACCTTGCAGTCGGTCATTTGTCTTAGCCATGATTAAGAGCACAGCCAGTGCTCGAAACGCGTAGGCTTCATTTCTTGCCATTTCAACCACCTCGTCATTCTCCTGGTGTGATCCGTCATTCTGTCGGATCTCTTTGTATGTTGGTGTATTATCTTCAATAAAGTGGAAACGGAGTTTCCCCCACTTATACCACACATCGCTGGACCTTTCTCTTTTTTTGCCATTGTTTCTTGCCGTGAGCCGTCGCGGTTGATCCGGGCGATATCGAGCACAGGAGTGTGAAGCTGGTGAGCTGGAGGTTTCCTCCCATCCCTTTTTCCCTGTTACAATTACTAGACCAAGCGTTCCAGGAGTTTGGAGATGAAGGGCAGATTAGCGACTGGTCGGTAGTTGGCAGCGCTGGATGGGTCAAGTGTTGGTTTTTTCAATAATGGGTTTATAATGGCATGTTTAAAAGCGGAGGGAAAGATACCAGAGGAAAGAGAGAGGTTAAATATTTTAGTGAGGTGACTAGTGACAGCTGGGGAGAGGGACTGGAGGAGGTGTGAGGGGACAGGATCACTAGGGCAGGTAGTAGGACGAGAAGAAGAGAGGAGCCTCGAGACTTCTTCTTCAGTTATTGGGTCAAATGCTGAGAGTGAAGAAGAGGGAGTGCGGGGGGGAAGGGGATCGATGTTACTAGGGGACTGGGAGATAATATCATGCCGGATGTTGTCAATTTTAACTTTAAAATAATTGGCCAGGTCTTCAGCACTGAGATCTGTGATTGGCGTCTGCACTTTAGGACTAAGGAGGGAGTGAAAAGTATCAAAGAGGCGTTTTGGATTATTAGATAGTGTGGAGATGAGAGAAGTGAAGTAGACTTGTTTGGCGCGGTGAAGGGCAGAGTTGTAAGTTTTGAGCATAAATTTGTAATGGAGGAAATCTGCATCCAAATGCGATTTTCTCCACAGTCGTTCGGCACATCTCAAGCACCGCTGAAGAAAGCGGGATTGAGGCGTGTGCCAGGGTTGTCGTCGTCTTTGTCGGGTGGTTCGGAGTGTAGTGGGGGCTGCTTCATCCAATGCATTTTTGAGAGTGTTATTATAAAGTTTGGCAGCCAGATTGGGACAGGAGAGGGAAGAGATAGGGGACAATGAGGACTGTAGACTGTCTATGAGTTTCACAGTGTTAATGGCATGTAGATTTCTGTATGTCTGATACGTAGGGATGACCTGAGGAGGCAGAGAATATTTGATAGTAAAGCAGAGAAGATTGTGGTCAGAAAGCGGGAGAGGAGAGTTAATAAAGTCAGAAACTGAGCAGAGCCGGAAGAAGACCAGGTCAAGTGAATGCCCGTCTTCATGTGTAGGAGAGTTAGTAAGTTGTGACAGACCGAGGGACGAGGTTAAAGATAGAAACTGGGAGGCAGCTGAGGAGATTGGGTTATCAATGGGGATGTTGAAGTCACCCATGATGAGAGTGGGTGTTTCAGAGGATAGAAATTGTGGAAGCCAGGCAGCATAATGATACAGGAATTGGCGGGGTGAGCCCGGTGGGCGGTAGACAACTGCCACTCGGAGGGGAAAAGGGTGAAAGAGTCTGAGGGTGTGGACTTCAAAAGAGGGAAATGTGAGTGAGGGGACCGGGGGAATGACCTGGAAAGTGCAGTGTGGGGAAAGAAGTATACCTACTCCTCCACCCTGCCTGTTCTCAGTTCTGGGGGCATGAGAGAACTGTAGACCACCATAAGATAGAGCAGCAGGGGAAGCAGTGTCAGACAGGTGTAGCCATGTTTCTGTAAGAGCCAGAAGGTTGAGAGAGTTAGAAAGGAAGAAGTCATGAATAAAGATGAGTTTGTTGCACACGGACCGAGAGTTCCAGAGAGCACAGTTAAAAGAGACAGGAGAAGACATACAAGGAATGGCAAGAAGATTTGTAGGGTTTCTATGTGTGGCAGGTAAGTGGTTGAGCTTGGCAGAAGAAAAGGGAGGCCCAGGGTTGGGAGAGATGTCCCCTGCAGCTAGTAGCAGGAGAATGGAGAGAGACAGCAGATGGTTCTGTGATTTATGAGAGCGTTTTTTATGTTGGGCAGTGGGATGAGATGGGTTAAGTTGACTGAGGAAAGTGAATAGTGAATGGGAGCTGTACATGGGTGAGGCCAGGAGAGAAGGACTGATGCGGACTGTTTTTGGGCAAGTCTTAAATGGGCGATAGGATTGAAAACCAAGAGCAGCTATAATGATGAGAGCGGTGGCAAACATGTTTGTTTACAGATAGTTAGAAATCTAATATTGAGAGCGTGGGCTAGTTTGTCTGGTTTGGTAATGCAGCTTACCTGTCACTGACCCTGTGCAACTGCCATGTATAACTGCCATGTATAACTGCCATGTATAACTGCCATGTATAACTGCCATGTATAACTGCCATGTATAACTGCCAGGACACTTTGACAGTATGACACTTAGACAGAGATGACTTCTGCCGTCGTGCCCCCCTGCACGAGTGCCTTCCCCATATGCTACATCTAAATTTATAGGGGAGTAGATGCTCAGATCTAGGCCTAATTAAGCTCGTTCAGCTATTAATCAAATCAACTAGACACATGAGGTGAAAAGCTATGCAGAGATAAACAAACAAACTAGCAGGTCTGGATGATCATAAAACTTAACGACGATCAAACACTTTGACAAAACTTTGAGATAACATTAGACTATATAGCAAGACAGGAAAGCAGAGTACCATAAAATAAAAGTTGCAGCTTTTTGAAATGCAGCTACAGCAGGGATGAGGTTCATGCAGGAATGAAATGGATTATATACCATAAAATAAAAGTTTCAGCTTTTTGAAATGCAGCTACAGCAGGGATGAGGTTCATGCAGGAATGAAATGGATTATATACCTGTATGAAGAGAAGAGAGATGGATGTTAGATCTGTGCCATGTATAACTGCCAGGACACTTTGACAGTATGACACTGAATTTTAAAAGTTTTACCTGTTTGTGGATGACAAAAACTATCTCCCTTAATCATATGATTACACATATTACATCCCAGGCACGGGAAGCATCCATATTTTGGAGGGGCTAGAACACGCTGTGACATCTTAGTTTTAGATCCAATATCTGCCCTTACTAGCCTATTTCTGATGGATTTACCTTTACGGTATGCTAATAATGGTGGCTCTTGGAATTCCTTAATAAGGGGAAAAGCCCTAGTTAATAGACGCCATTCTCTTCTCAGAATATTGCCAATTTCTGGGCTTGATGTAGAAAAAGTTGAGACAAATGGTATACGAACATTTTTCTTATGCACCACTGTCTGTTTATCTAAAAGTTGTTGTCTATCCATTTTTATCGTCTGTCTTTTATATAAATTGAGCATGTCAGTTGGATATCCCCTACATTTAAATTTTTTGCACATCTCGTCCACTCTCTTGGACAGCTGATCTTCATTACTAACAATTCTTCTAACTCTGAGAAGTTGGCTGAATGGCAATGATCTCACCATAGCCCTGGGGTGTCCACTATTATAGTGCAACAGACTGTTCCTATCGGTTTTCTTACAAAATATATCTGTAGTTAGAATACCATCCTGTAAATAGATCTTAGTATCCAAAAATTCAACCGAAGAGTTAGAATGGATCATAGTGAATTTGATCCCCTGACACATATAATTTAGAAAAGAGTGAAATTGTTTCAATTCATCCTCTGAACCGGTCCAGATGAGGAAGACATCGTCTATGTATCGCCACCACCGCAATACATTTCTGAAGTGGTGGGACACATAGACAAGATCCTCCTCAATCCGCCGCATGAAAATATTAGCATATGTCGGGGCCATATTAGACCCCATAGCCGTACCCCTTTTTTGAAGGTAGAATTTATCACCAACCATGAAATAATTTTTAGTGAGTATAAACTCAAGTAATGTTTTAACAAATTCAATTTTTCTATTATATATATATATATATATATATATATATATATATATATATATATTAAAAGTTTTAAAAAAAAACCTTTTTCCATTTTCTCCCTATAGCATAGTAAAAAAATAAAAAAATAAACATAATTGGTATCACCACATCCATAAAAGTCTGAACTATTATAATATATCACTATTTAACCCGCACGGTGTACACCGTAAAAAAAAAATGTAAACGCAAGAATCTCTCTTTTTTAGTCACCTCGGCTCCCACAAAAAATGAAATAAAAAGTGATTAAAACGTTGCATGTACCCCAATATGGTATAATTAAAAACGAATACCGTCACTTTTCATCTGAATTCTATAAGAGAGTTTTGGTTATTGGAAAACAATGCAGGAGACAGTGGTTGGTGTACTCCAAATCTACAAACAAAGTAGTCTGTTTCTGTTGCAGATTATTTGATAGAAAACCAAGGTCATCTCTTGCTTTGGAGGGAACGCAAGACTGGCAACATATGTCATTTTTATTAAAATCACATGAGTCCTCATCAAATCATTTTTTAGCAGAAAGTAAATGGTTGGAGACTCTGGTTTGGCTCAAGACAAATATAACTGTAGATTCTAACATGCAAGCTCTTATGAATCAAGAAAGACAACACTGGAGAGGAGTATTGGAAAGGCTTGTATGTATTGTTCAATTTCTTGCAGAAGGGAATTTGGCATTTACAGGTAGTTCTGATCGTCTTTTTGCTGCCAATAATGGAAACTTTTTGGGGTTTGTGCAGCTACTTGGGAAGTTTGACAGAGTGATGGCAGAACACCTGCACCGTGTTGTCTCCAGAGAAACATCAGACCACTATTGCGGTAAAACCATTCAAAATGAAATTATTAGACTGATGGCAACAACATTGTTACACGCTGCAACCAGGCAAAGTATTACTGCATAATACTAGACTGCACCCCTGATTTGAGCCACAAGGAGCAAATGTCATTTACCATTCGCTTTTTGGATGAACTATCTGGCATATACACAGTTCAGGAACATTTCATTGGATATAGAAATGTGGTAGACAGAAGAGGAAAAGGGATTGACTAATTCCATTCCTCAATTTCTGAGTGAGACAAAAGTAGATATTAATAATTGTCGAGGTCAAGGCTATGATAATGGTGCCAACATGGGTGTAAAACGCAATGGTGTTCAAGTTCACATTTTAAAGAAAAATTATCGTGCTGTCTTTGTGCCATGTGGATGTCATTGTCTTAATCTTGTGGTTGGAGATGCAGCAAGATCTAGTAAGGATTCAAAGGACCTTTTTGGCTTAATCCAGTGTATTTATGTTCTTTTATCTGGCTCTGTTAAAAGATGGAAATTCTTGACTGACTATATTTCAGGTCTGACTATGAAACCTATGTCTACCACTAGGTGGGTATGCAGAATAAACTGCCTTAAACTCTTTCTGTATCATTTAGGAGACATACATGAGGCATTAATTGAACTGTCCAAGGAAGAAAAAGTTGAGCCAAATGTATCTTTTGAAACCAGGACCCTTTCTCAGAAGATCACAGTCTTCAAGTTTATCATGTCATTTATTATCTGGCATGACAAATTGTTTCAAATAAACATTGTAAGCATGGCCGGCCTTAGCTATGTTCGATCAGTGAGGTCGCACAGGGCGCCAGCCGCCACACGGCAAGAGGGACGCCAGCGGGTGTGTGTTTCCCTGTGCCGTTGCAACTAGCAGCGGGGATACACACACTAACTGCAGGCGCCTTTCCACCCGGGCGCTTCTTCACTTAGTGGTCGTCGCTACCGCTGTAGCAGCCATAGCAGCTGCTAGCGGTGACACCGAGCATGAGGGCGGTGGCGCCGCTAGCAGCCGCTGCGGCTGCTATAGCGGTAGCGACGGCACTATAGCAGAGCAGGGAGATATCTCCCTGCTCTGCTGTCTACTAGCGCCACTGTAGCTCCCTGAAGGAGCGGAATCCCTGTGTGGCCGGGGATTCCGGTCCTTGAGCGCTGCTTGATGTTTCTGTCCATATATGGACAGTGACATCAGGGGAAACTCCTGAAGCGGAATTCCCGGTCACAGCATTGCACTCCACGAGAAGCCAATGACGTCATGGACACAGATGACAGGAGCTTCTCCTGGAGTGGAATCGACGGTCATAGCGTCTGCAACGCTGTGACCGGGGATTCCAATTCAGGAGTTTTCCCTGATGTCACTGTTCATATATGGACAGAGGCATCAAGCAGCGCTCCAGGAGCGGAATCCCCCGGCCACACGGGGATTCCGCTCCTTCAGGGAGCTACAGTGGCGTTATATTTACTGGAATGGGGGGTTGCTATCTACAGGAGTGCTGTGGGCTGTGTGGCACTACCTACAAAGGACAACTGTGCAGGAGCACACAAAATACTCAGCTTTCCCGGGTATCAAAAAAAAGTGTGGAAATAAACTAAGATATAACTTTTATTTAATCTAGCTAAAAGGATTAATCCTTTACTCAGATTAAATAAAAGTTATATCTTAGTTTATTTCCACACATTTATTTGATAGCTGCGAAAGCTGGGTATTTTGTGTGCTCCTGCACAGTTGTCCTTTTTTGAATGTCTATTGCCCGCCAGCTATCAGGGTCATTTCGTAGTCCTTGCACTACCTACAAGGGGGCTGTGGGCAGTGTGGCACTACCTACCAGGGGGCTGTGGGCTGTGTGGCACTACCAACCAGGGGGCTGTGGGCTGTGTGGCACTACCAACCAGGGGCTGTGTGGCACTCCCTACCAGGGGTATTTGCGGCACTCCCTACAGGGTGCTGTGCGGCACTCCCTACAGGGGGCTGTGCGGCACTCCCTACAGGGGGCTTTGCGGCCCTCCCTACAGGGGGCTGTGCGGCCCTCCTTACAGGGGGCTGTGCGGCCCTCCCTACAGGGGGCTGTGCGGACCACTCTACAGGGGGCTGTGCGGCGCTATCTACAAGAGGGCTGTGTGGCACTATCTACAAGGGGGCTGTGTGGCGCTATCTACAAGGGGGCTGTGTGGCGCTACCTACAAGGGGGCTGTGTGGCGCTACCTACAAGGGGGCTGTGTGGCGCTACCTACAAGGGGGCTGTGTGGCGCTACCTACAAGGGAGCTGCCTGGCGCTACCTACAAGGGGGCTGTGTGGCGCTACCCACAAGCGGCTGTGTGGCGCTACCTACAATGGGGCTGTCTGGCGCTACCTACAAGGGTCTGTGTGGCGCTACCCACAAGGGGCTGTGTGGCGTTACCTACAAGGGGCTGTGTGGCGCTACCTACAGGGGGAATCTGTGAGTGGGGGGCTGATGGTCATTTTACTGTGAGTGGTGGGCTGATGTCATTTTACCGTAAGTGGGGGGTTGATGGTCATTTTACTGTGAGTGGGGGGCTGATGGTCTTCAAGTGGTTTCCACCTCTGACCTCCAATTGAAATTAATAGGAGGCAGAAAATACCTGCGGTGCCCGTTTGTAGCTTTTTTTTTTCAGCGTCTTTTGCATTCGCTTCAACAGCTTAAGAAAAAACAAAAAAAGGTCACCCAACGCTGTCAGTTGCTGAAGGAATTTTGAAGCAGATTTTTTTTGCCTTACAAAAAACGTGTGTGAACATACCCTACGAGTGTAGTGCTTGTTCTTAGCCGTTTTCTGTCTTTCTCAAAACAATTTTTGGTAGGGGGGCCCTGAGGAAATTTTGTTTTTCTAGTGCTGCCCCGAGTCCAAAAAGGCTGGAAAATTCTGTACTAGGCTACAGGGTCCCGTCATGGGAACGGGGCCTAGGTGCGTACAATTTTTGTTTTTGTTTGGGGGCACTGTCTACAAGGGGGAGGTGGGGGCTGTATGGCACTGTCTACAAGGGGGAGGTGGGGGACTGTATGGCACTGTCTACAAGGGGAAGGTGGGGGGCTGTATGGCACTGTCTACAAGGGGGAGGTGGGGGGCTGTATGGCAAGATCTACAAAAAGGAGGTGGGGAATTATGGCACTGTCTACAGGGAGGCTGTATGGCAAAATCTACAGGGGGCACTATACTGTGTGGGGGCCACTAAGTGGAGATTATACTGTGTAGGGGTACTACAGATGGCATAATACTGTGGGCACAATTAGAGGACAAAATACTGTGTCCTTGAAGGGGTTGTAATATATTATATTATTAAATATTATTATTATACTGTATGAGAGCACTAAAGGGGCATTATAATTTTTTTAGGGGGCATTTTTTTTAATGATGGGGTGGGGCGCCGAAAGATCATTTCGCACAGGGCGCCATCTATCCTAGGGCCGGCCCTGATTGTAAGTAAATCCATGCAAAGACAAAGTTGTGATCTCAGTGTAGCAACAGAACTAATTCACAAGTGTGCTGAATTTATAAAAAAATTCTGGGAAAATGGATTTAACATGGCACTGCAGAGTGCAAAGGAGGTTGCTGAGAACTTGAATTTGGAGCCGGTGTTCAGGCAATAAATGCGCATCAGAGTGAATAAGTCTTGTTTCGATTATGAAGGACGGGATGAAGTAATAACTGACCCGCAATCTAAATTCAAGGTAGATTTTGTCTTTGCTTTAGTGGACACAGCGTCGACATCTTTGGAGGAGCGCTTCAAACAATTAGAAAACCATGACAAAATATGGGAATTTTTATACAATATGAAAGATAATCGTTTTTCTAGAGAAGACCTGACAAGAAGTTGCTTAAATCTACAGGCTGCATTAGAAAATAGAACTGAATCTGATGCAAATGGAGAAGAGTTGGCCCAGGAATTCTACCACATTCAAAGTCTTCTACCTCGTGATACTAAACATCCTTTTGATGTGTTAAACTTTATAAGCAAAAATAGTCTGACTGACATTTTCCCCTATCTGTGGGTAGCAATTCGTATTTTGCTGACAATTCCTGTCACTGTGGCTTCAGGAGAGCGTAGCTTTTCCAAATTAAAACTGATTAAAACATACTTGAGGTCGTCAATGTCAGATGACAGACTAACAGCTTTAGCATTGCTGTCCATTGAGAATTACATTCTTCGGACGCTGGACATGAACACCACTTTAGATGAGTTTGCAAAAGCAAAATCATGCAAAGTTATGTTCTGAGCACATTCATTTGTGATACTTTGCACTGCACATTGAATGTGTAGATAATGGTTCAAATTGATTGCTTCATAAATAAAAACTTTGCCTGTTCAAAGCACTTTATACTTTACAATAACAATCTGTTTGGCTTTTATTGCTTGTTAGTATTTGATGAATAAAGAATGCCTTTGTTGTATTACTTTGATTCCGCACAGGGTGCCATCTACCCTAAGACCAGCTCTGGTGACAGGGTCTTCATGACAGCAGCACTGACTCCATGACATTATTGCTGGCCACAGTGTCTCCATAAAAGTGTAAGCCCCCATAAAATGTAAGTTAACTTAAAGAGGTGTTCCGTTTATAACAAGTTATTACCTATCCACTGGATAGGTGATAACATCTAGATTGGTTGGTTGGTTGGAGTCCCCAGAACCGGATCCCATGTCCCCTATTCCACCAGCCGCAAATCCATTTGTCATGAGGAGTTGAATAGAGCAGAGGTCCAGCATGCGCCCTGCTGCTCCATTTAACCCACACTGACACACACTAATCTAGCTGTTATCACCTATCCAGTGGGTAAGCGATAACGTGTTTTAACTGGAATACATATATACACACTCATTACATATATACATACATTTAAATAACGACACACACATTCCTTTCTTGTAGATAGTTGGAACATGCGTCATGCAGGTAGTATCATCATGCACAGGTAGTAGGGACCAATACCTTCCTGCCCCAGCACAGCAGTATATTTTAGATAAATGGCTTCTAGAAGGGTTGAGCAGAGTACAGATGTGAGAGCCTCCTGGATTGCTCTGCACAGGGTGTAAGCAGACGTCTTCCCCCTCCCTCTCCTGTGTGTCAGGATCACTATCTCTGAGCTGCGGTCTGTATCAAGTTACAGCCCGTAGAAGTAAAAGCAGGAGAGGGAGGGGGATGCAGGATCTGTATGTGTCCTATAAAGAAGGAATATCTACCTGGTGGAGAGAAGAGAAAACAGAGCCAGATGACCAGGAAAAACCTCAAAGAGGAACACCGCAGAGGGGGAACTTATTGTAAGTGATTTCTTTTTATCCCCCTCCACCTTTCTATCCAACTTTACACCTAGGGAATATGCCCCGCCAGCCCCCCTCCCCAGCTATGCCCCCGGCAAAAGTGCTACCTTATTAGTTCCCAACATGACACCCTATAACTGTGCTAGTCAGTGTGCCAGCTACATACCTCCATAACAGAACTAGTCACTGTGCCAGCTACATACCTCCATAACAGTGCTAGTCACAGTGCCAACTACATACCTCCATAACAGGACTAGCCATAGTGCCAGCTACATACCTCCATAACAGGACTAGCCACAGCGCCATCCTTTGCCCCTAATTGCCAATCAGTCAAAAACTGCACGTCTGTCCTCTGGCACTCCTCTATGGTGGCATAACAATGCTGGCATGCATCTGTAAATGTGCATGCACACAACGCTGGTAAGATATTACAGACAAAAGGGACAAGGACTCTTCCTTGCTGACACCTTTCCTGAATGATCAATATTCTAATGATAGTGGTCAGGGTAACAGAGCGTGCACTGACTGCTGTCATGATTTAGGGGCATGTAGCCTGAGATCAGGTGAACAGAAACTAGATGTGTAGTGCTGCCAATTTACCGCTTTGAGCATGGGAGTTGTGTCTTTCATGAGCCCTCTGAGCATTGAGATCATGTCGAACTATCCAGTTTTCCTCCTATTAATACTACACATACACTACTTGAAGATATCACCATGTGAATGCATAGTACCCCTGAGATATGGCCGGCCCTAGGTACGTGCGACCAGTGCGGTCGCACAGGGCGCCGCCCGCCACACTGCAAATGGGGCGCCACCGGGAGTATATGCCCCGCGCCATGGCCACTACTTGGGACACCAGCGGGTCAGGTGCCACTCACTTACTGAACCAACCTCATACTGGCTGCCCCGCGCCTCCACTTGTCCGCTCACCCTGCCCTGCGTCCTGAATGGCGAGACAGGCGTGAAGACATCATTCAGGACGCAAGACAGGGAGGAGATACCGCGCTTCCTGTGCACTTCCAGGGCTGGTGGAGACACCGAGGGAATGTTTTCTCCAGGCGGCTCCAGCTCCAGCAGGTAAGTCACTGACTGGACTTTGTTTGAATGTGGGAACTGAGGGGGTTCTAAAAAGGGCAATAATGGCAATGTACAGAGGATTCAGTGCCACCTTGGTGCCCATTTGCCACTTATTGCCCCTTTAGTGTCCTTCTATTCAGTGCCCCCTTGATGCCCATTTGCCATTTTGTTGCCCCGTTATTGTTCTTCTGTGACAAAAGATGCTAAAGGCTACAGGAGCAGCAAATGGATGCTAAAGGGGCAATAGGTGGCAAATGGGCACCATGGTGGCACTGAAAGGCACCAAAATGTTAATAAATTTCAAATAGGCACAGAATGCAGTGCCTTCATAGTGCACATTTACCATTTGTTGCCCTTTTAAACCCTGTTCAGATTACGTGAATAGCTATGTACACCTTTGAAATGTTATTTTATTTTTTCTATAAAAATCTGTGTGTTTGGTGCAACTTTGTAATTACATATAAGGCTTAGTTCACATCTGTGTCAGGCCCAGTTCAGGCGTTCCATCTGAGCTTTCCGTCAGAACAGAGCCCTGACTGAAACAAATGGAAACCATAGGTTTGCATCACAATTGATTTCAGTGGTGATGGATCCCGTGCAAATGGTTTGCTTTTGTCTCCGTTGTGCAAGGGTTCCGTCGTTTTGACGGAATCAAAAGCACAGTCGACTACATTATTGATTCAGTCAGGGTTCCGTTCTGACGGAAAGCTCAGATAGATTGCCTGAATGGAGCCCTGACGCACATGTGAACGGAGCCTTATTAAACTATTTTTACTTTTTGAGATACAGCTGATTTGTATTCTGTATACAGAGCAGCCATGTCTAGTGCTGAGACCTGAGTCCGTCAGGTCAGTGGGACTGACAGGTTCAGTGTCAGCGGGTCCTGCGTGTCGACGGTTCATAACTTAGATGTGATCAATAACACAGGACCTGCTGACACTGAACCCGTCAGTCCCACTGGCCTGACGGATTCAGGGCTCAGCACTAGATACGGCTGCTTTGTATACAGGATACAAAGCAGCTGTATCTCAAAAAGTAAAAATAGTTTTTAATAAAAAGTATTTATTTAGAAAGTTGCACAAAACAAAAACGATTTCAAAGGTGTGCATAGCCTTTGAAGTGGTTGTCTGGAATACAAATGAAACATTTTGTTGAAGCAGCAGGACGAGTTAAAATAAAAAAAATGACTTATACTTACCTCTCTCTTCCCAGACGTTCCTGCGCTGGGGGCTCCCGTCAGATCTGTTCTCTGTTTGTATATAGCGGTGACATCATGTTGACCGTAGACCATCGCTGCAGCCTATTAATAGCATCAGCGGTGTTCAGCTGAGACCAGTAATTAGCTGCGGTGGTGATGTACTTTTGACGTCATGTCACCGCTGCAGTCACTCTGTGTACACACAGAATAGAGATGACAGAAGCCCCCAGTGCAGGAACGTCTGGGAGGAGAGCGGTAAGTATCAGGGCCGGCTCCAGGTTTATGTGGGCGCTTGGGCGACACAACACTTAGTAGACCCCTTTATGGGGGAACTCACGGCGGCAGTAAAATGGCATAAAATGTCACTTTGTGCCCCCATATAGACATTAGGCCCTGTTTATGCCCCCATAAAGAAGTTAGGTCCCCAGTTTGTACCTCCATAAGTTTAGCACCCTCCGTAGATAGTGCCACACAGCCCCCCTCCCAGGTAGTGCCACACAGCCCCCACCTCCCAGGTAGTACCACACAGCCCCCTCCTCCCCGGTAGTGTCACACAGCCTCCCTCCCTGGTAGTGTCACACAGCTCCCCTCCCTCGTAGTGTCACACAGCCCCTCTCCCTGGCAGTTCCACACAGCACCCCTTCCTGGTAGTTGCACCTTTGGGGTTTCCTCTAGGAGTGGAATCCCCAACCAGAGCATTGCCGACACTCTGGGTGGGGATTCCGCTTTAGGGGTAGCCCCTCACGTCACTGTCCATACATGGACAGTGTTTTCCGAGGCAGCCCCAGAGCCATAGTCCTGGGCAGAGCACCACTAGCACTCTGCCCCGGGACTCCTGCTCTGCTCCTGACATCACTGTCCATATATGCGTCACCCGGCGGCCGAGTGGGCCCCCCAAGGGTAGTGGGCCCCGGCACTCGCCTGGGTTCGCCTGGTGCTGACGCCGGCCCTGGTAAATATGGGCTGCTTTTTAATTTGAAGCCCTCCTCTCCTGCTGCAACATAAAAAGTTTAAACCCGGACAATCCCTTTAACCTCTTAAGACTATCCGTGTATGTATGGCGGATGTGCATTCCAATAATATTGCCACTGTGTGTTATCTGTGGTGTTACGTAGGACTGCAGGTAACACTAATACATTATCTGTAATCAGAGAGTTATCACTGTGTTATCTGTGGTGTTACTTAGGACTACAGGTAACACTAATACATTATCTGTACTCAGAGAGTTATCACTGTGTTATCTGTGGTGTTACATAGGACTGCATGTAACATCTACTACATTATCTGTTCTCAGAGTTATAACTATGTGTTATCTGTGGTGTTACATAGGACTGCAGGTAACACTACTACATTTTCTGTAATCAGAGGGTTAACCCTGTGTTATCTGTGGTGTTACATAGGACTGCAGGTAACATCTACTACATTATATGTAATCAGAGTTATCACTGTGTAATCTGTGGTGTTACGTAGGACTGCAGGTAACACTAATACATTATCTGTAATCAGAGAGCTATCACTGTGTGTTATCTGTGATGTTACATAGGACTACAGGTAACACTACTACACTATCTGTACTCAGAGAGTTATCACTGTGTTATCTGTGGTGTTACATAGGACTGCAGGCAATATCTACTACATTATCTGTACTCAGAGAGTTATCACTGTGTTATCTGTGGTGTTACATAGGACTGCAGGTAACATCTATTACATTATCTGTAATCAGAGAGTTATCACTGTGTTATCTGTGGTGTTACATAGGACTGCAGGTAACATCTACTACATTGTCTGTACTCTGAGAATTATCACTGTGTTATCTGTGGTGTTACGTAGGACTGCAGGCAATATCTACTACATTATCTGTACTCCGAGAGTTATCACTGTTATCTGTGGAGTTACATAGGACTGCAGGAAACTATCTGTTCTGTGTATATATGTGCCTGCATGGGTATATTTGGCCCTGTATGTCCATATATTTACCTATATGTATTTGTATAAGACCTATTATGTGTGTGTATACATGCCTCGTGTGTGTGTGTGTGTGTGTGTGTGTGTGTGTGTGTGTGTGTGTGTGTGTGTGTGTGTGTGTATATGTACTGTATATATATATATATATATATATACATGTATATATATATATATATTCAGTATATATAAGTATATATATATATAATGTATGTATATTTGCCTGTATGTCTAAATATGTGCCTCTATGTATGTATAGTATATATGTTCTAGTTTGTGCGTGTCTCTATATATATATATATATATATATATATATATACACATGTGTGTATATGTGGTTCATTTTTTTGTTTTGTGGGGGGCAGCAATAGAGAATCCCGCACAGGGCGCCATCCAACCTAAGGCCGGCCCTGCCCTGAGAACATGAGTTTTATACAAAACTGTGGACTATATTATTGCATTTCAATACAGTAGTGCTGCATTTGACAACTCGTCTCTGACCATGGGGACTGGACACTGCCAAAATATTTTTATTGTTAGTCCATGTTGTACAATATATTCTGAAGGCTAATACTATAACAGTACAATTCAAACGTTTAGATACATCTATTTGGTCTGTTGTTAGTGGTGATCCATATGTGAGCTTATTCCTGCATAGCACTACAATTTTCCAGACTTACTGACCTTTATTTTAAGTAATGCTAGACTGTTACGTATCTTTTTTAAGTTGATCTGTTCTCATGGAATACTATATAACCAGAAAAGATGGCCATCTATCAAATAGGTAGTTCATTGGGAGCTGCATAAAGCCATATGCAGTAAGTTGCCCCTAGAAGCTGCTGCAGTCAGCCCGAATTTTATTATTTTACTTTATGGCTGTGTGGACAGAGGAAGGAGATTTGGAGCTCTGTATTAGACAAACGTAGCCCTGATCCATATACAGATATACTGTATGGTGCAATTTCTAGAATCACAAAAATCATCATAACTTGGGAAAATAAGAGAGAAAATCTGTAAAATAGTATCAAAGATTTCTCTGGTTCCTCACACTCCACTGTGGACAACTAAGCCATGTGCCTACATAATTACAAGCTGTGGTTACAAGTTGTGATGTTTGCCACATTGATATTTCATTTTCGCCCCCTGTATTGCAAACAGCAAGGGGTTCACAACCCTTAGGCTGGGTTCACACGACCTCTTTTCAGGCGCAAACGAGGCGTTTTACGCCTCGAATTACGCCTGAAAACACGGCTCAAATACGTCGGCAAACATCTGCCCATTCATTTCAATGGGTTTGCCGACGTACGGTGCCGACTACCTGTAATTTTACGCGTCGCTGTCAAAAGACGGTGCGTAAAATAACAGCGTCGGCAAAGAAGTGCAGGACATTTCTTGGGACGTAATTTGAGCCGTTTTTCATTGACTTCAATGAAGAACAGCTCCAAATTACGGCCGTAAGGGTATGTGCACACGATAACGTCAATTACGGCTGAAATTACGGAGCTGTTTTCAGGAGAAAACAGCTCCTGCATTTCAGACGTAATTCCTCGTACTCGCGTTTTGCGAGGCGTCAATTACGGCCGTAATTTGGAGCTGTTCTTCATTGAAGTCAATGAAAAACGGCTCAAATTACGTCCCAAGAAATGTCCTGCACTTCTTTGCCGACGCTGTTATTTTACGCGCCGTCTTTTGACAGCGACACGTAAAATTACAGGTCGTCGGCACAGTACGTCGGCAAACCCATTGAAATTAATGGGCATATGTTTGCCGAAGTATTTGAGCCGTGTTTTCAGGCGTAATTCGAGGCGTAAAACGCCTCGTTTACGCCTGAAAATAGGTCGTGTGAACCCAGCCTTATAGCCCAGATGAACAGGTGATTCTCAGTCTGCCCATGGTGGCTGGCACTGTTTTAAATCTGGTGCTGTAATTGGGGCATTGTGATTGGCTTAGCTATTAGGCACTGTGTGTGGAATGTACCAGGTACTGTGGCTGGCATCATTATAGGGCACTGTGATATATACTGTGACTGTATCTGTTATTTGAAGTACCGTGACTGGCTTGTTATGTTATGCAGAGCATTTTGATTTATATTGGGTCATTATAGGGTTGCTACTTTAAAAAGCAATTACTACTTTAAAACATGGATTAAAACGGTTTTTAGCATTTTTTTATGTTTATCTACGTTATAGGCAGCAAAGTTTTGGGCTCAGTGTGCAGTAGCAAGATTAATTATATCGATATCTCACTGTTCCTCATGAACTATGACTTAGTTGCTGTGTTTTTTTTGTTGTTTTGGGACCTTTACCCTTTAATACATCTTGAGTGAGTTTAGTTTGCTGAATTCATTACATCTTGCCCTCACAGTTTATATAAAATGCATGCAGTAGGGCTTAGGGTTAGTGAGATGAAAAGAACTCACTGCACTAAAAATTGGTGGAACACAATATTGTGCTCTTAAAATCACAATTCTTAAAATAACCATAGCATCTATTCCTTACTTTAGGATAGAGGGCATGGCCACCCCTAACTCCCCAGTGCATAGGAAAGGTATAGCATAAATTTCTAGTATTATTCATTCCTTTCTGTGTATAGTTGCTTCAGGGAAGATTGGCCCACATTTATCAAAAGTAGAGTTATTTTAGGCAATTTCTAAGTCAAAGATTATCTGTCCCCAGTTTCTAACTTCCCTATCTCCTACCTAATCTAATAGGCGCTTTGATGCTGATAACTACTGAAGTTTTTAAAATATATATATATATATGTTTATTATTTACAAAGTTATTCATTTTTCGATTTATGCAAATTTTTTCTTAATGACCAACTGGGCGTTTTTTCTTTTGTTTCAATATGTGGGCGTTTTATAGAAAAGTGTATGATGCTGACCAATCAGCGTCATACACTTCTCTTCAGTCCAGCTCAGCTTCATTCACATCCCAGCGGGATCTCAGCTAGAATCGAGAGACCACGCTGTGACATCACTTGCTCCCGCAGGTCCTTCACTGGAACAATGGACCAGATATCGCCTCCAGCCGTGCTAGGACAATTATCTTCTGCAGAAGAAGCTGTGTTGCTGCTGCTGTGGAGAAGGACCTGTGGGAGTAAGTGACGTCACAGCGTGGTCTCTCAATTCTAGTTGAGATCACGCTGGGCTGTGAATGAAGCTGGGCTGGACTGAAGAGAAGTGTATGATGCTGATTGGTCAGCATCATACACTTTTCTATACCACGCCCACATGTTGAAACAAAAGAAAAAATGCCCAGTTGGTCAGTAAGAAAAAATTTGCATAAATCTAAAAATGATCATAACTTTGTAAATAATAAACGTTTAAAAAAAAAACAGTAGTTATCAGCGTCAAAGCGCCTATTATATTAGGTAGGAGATAGGGAAGTTATAAACTGAAAAATTGGTCACAGCATACGTCACTGCCATTAACTTTAACAATGACTAAAATTCTGGCCATTGTTTTTATGCCAGGGTCTGTGTGGAGTAGAGAAGTAATTTTTTTTTTTATTATTTGCGACTTTTTTGCCTGTTTCATACAAGTGTCTAAATCCTGGCCAAGCAGCCATATTTTGGCGCAAACGGTTAATAAATATGTCACACAGCAGATTAGATACTATGTGTAACTTTTTTTCATAATAAAGCATTTTGTAAAGGGAAAAAGTGGTATTTTCATTTTTTTTACTTGGGAATTTTATTTATTTATTGTAAACTTTATTAAACTTTTTTTTAACCAGGGGACTTCACTATGCAATCATTTGATCGCTTTTATAATACTTCTGTATTGCAGTGTATTATTGCCTGCCAGTGTAAAACTGACAGGAATTTGCTAAAAGCAGCCCCGGGGGCCTAGCAAAGGCCCCCGGCTGTCATAATGCCATCGGCACCGCGCAAAAACCACTGAGATGTGGCGGTCTCTATGGACTGCTGCATCTGAGGGGTTACACGGGCGGGATCACATGACCGGAGACCACTGCTATTGGTCTCCGATCAATGCCCTGAAGCCCGAGGCTGTTAGCAACAGCTTTGGCTTCAGGAGCAGAGTGCCTGATTCGCGGGAAACAACTTCTGAAGTACCACCGTGAGGAAACATCTGTTCCTTTAAGATCACCTTGACTACTGGGCGGTTCTGGTTTTACTTTAAGCCTATCTCTCTTCTCTGTCTTTCTCCTTATTAGAGGTAAGGGTGGAGTATTTATACCTGGCTTCCTCCACTTGTTCTTTGCTTGTGATTTACTTGTCTTCAGATGTTTTGATCAAGCTTCTGACAATACCCTATACCTCTGACTTCTGGACTTTTTGGAAACTGACCTCAGCTTGTTTCTGGATAACCTCTTGTTTACCGATTTGGAATATCTGCTCCAGGCTGGTTCTGACCTCTGCTTTACCTGATATCCTCATGCACTGTTTTGGACTTTCTGTATATCCTCTGGCTGTCTAGTTATCCTGTTCAGGTAGTGCCTGCAGTGCACCTCTTATCCAACACTGAACTCTGCTAAAACAACCTGGGTTCTATGCAGCAAAAACCATCCTGCCTTGCAGTCGGCTCTGGCAGAAATCATAGAGTAGCCTTAGACTCTGTTGATCAGAGTTGTGACGGGTTTGAGGTTGCGGATTAATTTGCACGCTCACTCCTGGCACTCTCCTGCAGCCTTTGGGGAATCACTCACATAGCAATTCCACAACAGTGGCGCTTCAGAAAAACTATCCTGAGCAGCCGCCGTAAAAAGACTATACGGCGGTCGTTAATGGGTTAAAAAAGTACCCATAAGAACACCAGCTTAGATTGCTTGTCAAAGAAAAATAAATAAAAGATAAAGTACAAAAGCTTTTGAATATTGTAAATTAAATGGAATATTCTGTGAATTTTAAAATAATTATTTGTAACATTCTTAACATCTTTGTCATGTTTCAGTCAGTATACTGAGCTGTATGCTATAGTTTATACTTCATTTTAAAATGTTTTTGAGAAAATTTTTGACCTGCAATGGCTCCTCTGCCACCAATCTTTGGTAGACGACATTCCGACCTATGGAAATCTGCTCCACCAGTCAATACACTTGTTGTTCATGCTTCAGCATTTTTCTTGAACTTTTTTCTTGCTTCGATTTTTTGGGACTTGCTTGTACAACTTTGTATTTCTTTATGCAAATGACGAAGAAAAATTAATAACTAATAAAAATCATTCATTCTGTTATTGTTATAGTGAAAAGAAAACTTAGGCATGTAAAGATTGTGTTATAATGTACAATGTAAGAACCCTTATATTAAGGTAGTGTTAATTCATTAAACATACAGTATTATAAAATGATATATCAGATGGTAATACATTTGGTGGGGAAACCCCTATCCCACCTCTAGGACCCCCTATTACAGCCTCATATAGGAGAGGTGGCCGTGCATTTTCATCAAGGGGTACCCCTTGATAAAGCTACCGTGAAACGTGCGTCGGGGCTTGCAGTGTGGTGTTCATATCTAGGCTCAACATGACATACAGTGAAGGAAATAAGTATTTGATCCCTTGCTGATTTTGTAAGTTTGCCCACTGTCAAAGTCATGAACAGTCTAGAATTTTTAGGCTAGGTTAATTTTACCAGTGAGAGATAGATTATATAAAAAAAAAAGAAGAAAATCACATAGTCAAAATTATATATATTTATTTGCATTGTGCACAGAGAAATAAGTATTTGATCCCCTACCAACCATTAAGAGTTCAGCCTCCTCCAGACCAGTTACACGCTCCAAATCAACTTGGTGCCTGCATTAAAGACAGCTGTCTTACATGGTCACCTGTATAAAAGACTCCTGTCCACAGACTCAATTAATCAGTCTGACTCTAACCTCTACAACTTGGGCAAGACCAAAGAGCTTTCTAAGGATGTCAGGGACAAGATCATAGACCTGCACAAGGCTGGAATGGGCTACAAAACCATAAGTAAGACGCTGGGTGAGAAGGAGACAACTGTTGGTGCAATAGTAAGAAAATGGAAGACATACAAAATGACTGTCAATCGACATCGATCTGGGGCTCCATGCAAAATCTCACCTCGTGGGGTATCCTTGATCCTGAGGAAGGTGAGAGCTCAGCCGAAAACTACACAGGGGGAACTTGTTAATGATCTCAAGGCAGCTGGGACCACAGTCACCAAGAAAACCATTGGGAACACATTACACCGTAATGGATTAAAATCCTGTAGTGCCCGCAAGGTCCCCCTGCTCAAGAAGCACATGTACAGGCCCGTCTGAAGTTTGTAAATGAACATCTGGATGATTCTGAGAGTGATTGGGAGAAGGTGCTGTGGTCAGATGAGACTAAATTGAGCTCTTTGGCATTAACTCAACTCGCCGTTTTTGGAGGAAGAGAAATGCTGCCTATGACCCAAAGAACACCGTCCCCACTGTCAAGCATGGAGGTCGAAACATTATGTTTTGGGGGTGTTTCTCTGCTAAGGGCACAGGACTACTTCACTGCATCAATGGGAGAATGGATGGAGCCATGTACCGTCAAATCCTGAGTGACAACCTCCTTCCCTCCACCAGGACATTAAAAATGGCTCGTGGCTGGGTCTTCCAGCACGACAATGACCCGAAACATACAGCCCCAACAAAGGAGTGGCTCAAAAAGAAGCACATTAAGGTCATGGAGTGGCCTAGCCAGTCTCCAGACCTTAATCCCATCGAAAACTTATGGAGGGAGCTGAAGATCTGAGTTTCCAAGCGACAGCCTCGAAATCTTAATGATTCACAGATGATCTGCAAAGAGGAGTGGGCCAAAATTCCATCTAACATGTGTGCAAACCTCATCATCAACTACTAAAAATGTCTGACTGCTGTGCTTGCCAACAAGGGTTTTGCCACCAAGTATTAAGTCTTGTTTGCCAAAGGGATCAAATACTTATTTCTCTGTGCACAATGCAAATAAATATATATAATTTTGACAGTGTGATTTTCTGTTTTTTTTTTTTATAGAATCTATCTCTCACTGGTAAAATTAACCTAGCCTAAAAATTCTAGACTGTTCATGTCTTTGACAGTGGGCAAACTTACAAAATCAGCAAGGGATCAAATACTTATTTCCTTCACTGTATACTGGTTGGTATAGTTTTTTGGGATTAGGCTTCATTATGGCTACTCTTTGTTGATATCTTTACACTCACACGTATACCAGCGTGTGGTGTGCCTTCCCCTGTCTATACTTATCCTGGCTTAATTGATTTCTTGTGAAGGCTTGGGTGTAAGTAACACACTTGTGGTATTTGAATCTTTTCATTTGTATATGCCTTCCCGAGTTACCCTCTATATATTTTGATGTTGTTATCTACTGAGTATATTCTACTCACAATAGCCTCTATGTGCTCCACATCTATGCATTTTAAATTGTGTGTCTTATTTTAGGTCTTGATGGCCAATATTTTTTTATGTGCATTTGAATAAAGTATTGTCATTATTACAAGGTACAAATGTGTACTTGTTGTATTTATTCCTGTTTGGATGAGCCACTTACTTAGCCTTCAAAAAGAGAGAGAGACACACACATGCGTCTATACCTCTTCTTGGTTGGATAGATTTTCATCAATGGATACCCATCAATGGATCCCCATTTTCCGGAGAGATGGCAATCCCAGAGGTGAGCAGTGTTTATACTACCCATATAATCAGTGGCAACCCGGAACACGCTAGGCCTCACCGTAAACTTTTGAAAGTGTATCCCCTCCACCTTTGGAAATTTTCGGACCCTTTTGAATTTTGCTACAGGCCTTTTCTCCGCAGTGTAGGTCAATAGGTAGATATGTTTTGATTTTTTTGGACTGTAATCTAACAACACATCATATTTTTTTATGTTTAAAGGGAATATATAAACTTTATTTAATAATTAACACTATATACTGAAGCAAATGCTTTTTTTATTTTCTGATTCTATATTTTGTATTATCTTTATTCTACTATATTTGCTTTCCATCAGGCAACATAAGAAAAATCTCATTGGGGGAGATTTAATAAGACTGGCGTTTAAAGCACCGGTCTATAACAGAAATGTCGGTGGGAAATACAGCAAATGTATTAAGAGGTGCATCTCGGCAGTTCTAAAGACAGAAAATTAAATCTATGCCTACTATGAGCAGGCCCTGCCTCTCTTGGTTAACCCTGCCCATAGAAAATATGCTGTGCGACATAATTTGCAACTTTTTGAAGCCACAAAACTTGTGCAAATTGCTTAATAATTCCCCCTATTGACTTCTGTGGAAAAGTGTTGCGAGCATCCTCTGTGACACATGCAGTAATCACTGTGCTGGGAGAAGGAGCTGAGCTGTCTCGATCACCTATTGTCAATTGTGTGATCCTTACATTTGAAATGTTGAGACTCTGAAGAGGAATGAGAGACACCAAATTTCATACTGTGTCTGATAGTCTACTTATCAACAGTGTATTGAAGTATCACAAGCAAGGTATGAGGCAAGTATCGAAGTGGTACATTACATACAATTTTATACATGAAACTTCAGCTGTATGCCAATAAATTGGCACACAAAAAGTGGGATGCTGGAAATTTCCTAACGATCGATAAATTATAGTCCACTATGCCAGTGGAAGTCAGATGCTTACTGTTGACTTGCCACTCTAGGAAAGAGGAAGGGAGGCATCCTCATCACAGAAGTCCAAAATACTGACATTGCATTTTGCTCAGTAATTAACTGTTAAATAAAAGGGTCACTTGATGTTTTTCATACAGGAGGTTATATAGGGTACAGTATTAATGCAACATGCTTAAAGAGTAACTGTCGTTCCTGATGACTTTTCAGAAAAAAACTGTCATGTGTGTGTACATGAGGAATAACACTATGTCTGGCCATTAAATAACTTGCATCCTACATTGATCACCAGTTTTCCCCTCTGCAAGCTATCTTAAAGCGACCCTCCGGTCCCAGGACAACATTTTAAATGTGATAAGGTATATGGAGTAGTATCACCTGGTGCCCTCCAGTTGTGCCCCTCTCTGCCATGGAACCACCGTTTTAGTGTCCCCTCTGTGTTATCTCAAAATGGCTGCACCGCTTCTTAGAATAAGAGTCTGAGACACTCCCACTGTTCTCTAATTGGCCAGAGGTGCTCACTTGAACATTTCTGTCCAATCTGTGAACAGAGTCTTGGACTCAGTCTGAGAAGCACTCTAGCCATTTTGAGACAAAAGAGAAGGGACCCTAAGAATGGTAGATCTACGGCAGAGGGGCACAACTGGAGAGCACTAGGTAATATTATTCCATATACCACATTACATTTATAATTTTGTCCTGAGAACGAAGGGTCGATTTAATTGTGTTTTCCCTGAGCTCAGCCCCAGAGTGTGTGGAGTCAAGCTTTTATGTTGTCTCCCATACACAGCAAACAGAGAAAAGATTCTGCTCTCCTATTTCTCTGTAGCATACTGCTACATGCAAGCAGCAGGCAGCAGTAGCATGTAGGACATTATACAGCAGTACAGAGCAGTGTAGCTGTGAATCCGGTTTTCGGATGAGGTAGTAGAACACTTACTAGAAGCTGCAGCAGTGTCTGTCTGTGTCTCTCTGCCTCTGTCACCCGCCAGTAGCTCAGTGCAGGAGGCAGGGGTGAAGAGGAGAGGAGTCAGATAAGTGGAGAAAGAGACATTTTTTGATAATAAGATATAATACAAAGTTTCTTATCACTGCTTGTACTATTGATTTATGGGGGGGGATTGAACTACAGTGACTCTTTAAGTTTGTTTAGTAATGAGCTTGCTTGCGTTCACTGGAAACTTGATGAATGCCCTGATGCAGCTAAATATCTGACTATTTTGTCTCTCTACTTATCACCTACTTGATAATAAGGAGTTGTAGCCCTGCCGGTGGTTATAATGAGATGACTGCTGAAAAATGATCTCTACAATACAGAAAGTGTCAGTCTATTGTGAGGGTCAGTGATTAATGTAAAAACTGCAAGATTTCAGGAATTATTTACATAGAAAAAAAATAGTTTAACTTAAAAACTTGTTTTAAATACATTTAATTACAAGTAATTTCCTTCAATCATGGTAGATGCTCCAGAAAAGATCTATAATTGTAAGAACAAGTTGACAAGGAAACCAGCAATATTCTTTGAATAACTGAAGTACTTATCTCTGGAATGCATAGAGAATTGCAAGTCCTGGAGGGCTAACAAACTGTAGGTTATTGCCTTTAGAATATTTATGTACAGTTTTATTTCAGCTACTGTATGTAAAAAGCAGATACTTTAAAAAGCATTTTTCTTACTAAAAACGTATCTTCTCACAGCAAATACTTGCAAAAGATTTTCCAAATAAGGTTCTCTTATGGGGAATAAAACTAGAAATGAATATTGGATGAGAAAATTAGTGTCTTTTGAGGCAGCTATGGTCCCATCACAAACCCTTGTACTACCAATGAACAGATAATCAGCTGAGCGGAAAACCACAGTGGCCTTGTACATTTAACTACAATCAACTTTCATTTCTCCAGGACAATTATGGAAATCAATACAGTATATATTCCTGATGGAGCAACGGTAAATTACCTAGTCATCTGGTGTCCCTGCAAGTAAATTGGTTCAACCTATTGCATTACGTATTCAGTACAACTTATTGTAGAAAAAGTACATTGAATTCTTGTAGATGCCAAGAAAGAAAAGCTAATATTGTCTGTATATAAATATACGATATCTAATACTTGTATACTTCCCAGCTCTAAAACCCACACCTATCTCCAGAACAGAGGTCATCTGACCCCCATCCAGCATCGTGAGGCGGCCATCAGCTGCCGCATCCAGGTGGAGAATCAATAAAAAGGTGGATGCATACAGGGCCGCCATCAGGGGGGGACTGGGGGTACTGCAGTGAGGGGCCCGGGCATAAATTTAAAAAAAAGGGGCCCGCTGGAATTAATATACTCACGGCAGTGTGGCTCTTACGATTTCATTTCGGTGAAAGGAACAGGTCCCATCACGAAGCAGGGGCCCGTTCATTACATCAGAATAAAATCGTAAGGGCCCGCTGGAGAGTGAGATGTGCCCGCCCCTCCTCCTCCACAACAGCGTGACAGCGTGTGGGGAGGAGACATCACAGCAGCGGGAGTTATGAGCTCAGCCTCGGAGGATACGTCCAGCAGCAGCAGCAGTCGTCGTCTTCTTCTTCAGACACAGTGAGTACTAAGTTATGTCTGTGTCCGGCTGCTGCTGCCCAGAGCCTCCTGAAAAAATCTCCTCCTGCCCCCATAGAAAGTAAATATCTTACCCACGTCTGTATTATGTTAACACTGCAGCATAGGATTGTATCAGCTCTACGGCTCTTATCTCCCGTCCTGTGTAACATGTGGCAATAAACCTGTCTTCTCCCTCTGTTTACACAGGACAGGAGAAAAGAGCCGTTGTGGAGCTGATAGTGATACAATCCTATGCTGCAGTGTAAACTAATACAGACGTGGGGAAGAGTTTTGCTTTCTATGGGGAGGGGGTAGAGTTAGATGATAATGGGGGCAGGGAGATGATAATGGGGGCAGGGAGATGATAATGGGGCAGGGATATGATAATGGGGCAGGGAGATGATAATGGGGGCAGGGAGATGATAATGAGGCAGGGAGATGATAATGGGGCAGGGATATGATAATGGGGGCAGGGAGATGATAATGGGGCAGGGAGATGATAATGGGGCAGGGAGATGATAATGGGGGCAGGGAGATGATAATGGGGGCAGGGAGATGATAATGGGGCAGGGAGATGATAATGGGGCAGGGAGATGATAATGGGGGCAGGGAGATGATAATGGGGGCAGGGAGATGATAATGGGGGCAGGGAGATGATAATGGGGCAGGGAGATGATAATGGGGCAGGGAGATGATATTGGGGGCAGGGAGATGATAATGGGGCAGGGAGATGATAATGGGGCAGGGAGATGATAATGGGGGCAGGGAGATGATAATGGGGCAGAGAGATGATAATGGGACAGGGAGATGATAATGGGGGCAGGGAGATGATAATGGGACAGGGAGATGATAATGGGGGCAGGGAGATGATAATGGGGGCAGGGAGATGATAATGGGGCAGGGAGATGATAATGGGGGCAGGGAGATGATATTGGGGGCAGGGAGATGATAATGGGGGCAGGGAGATGATAATGGGGGCAGGGAGATGATAATGGGGCAGGGAGATGATAATGGGGCAGGGAGATGATAATGGGGGCAGGGAGATGATAATGGGGCAGGGAGATGATAATGGGGCAGGGAGATGATAATGGGGCAGGGAGATGATAATGGGGCAGGGAGATGATAATGGGGCAGGGATATGATAATGGGGCAGGGATATGATAATGGGGCAGGGAGATGATAATGGGGGCAGGGAGATGATAATGGGGCAGGGAGATGATAATGGGGCAGGGAGATGATAATGGGGGCAGGGAAATGATAATGGGGGCAGGGAGATGATAATGGGGGCAGGGAGATGATAATGGGGCAGGGAGATGATAATGGGGCAGGGAGATGATAATGGGGGCAGGGAGATGATAATGGGGGCAGGGAGATGATAATGGGGCAGTGAGATGATAATGGGGGCAGGGAGATGATAATGGGGCAGTGAGATGATAATGGGGGCAGGGAGATGATAATGGGGGCAGGGAGATGATAATGGGGGCAGGGAGATGATAATGGGAGCAGAGAGATGATAATGGGGGCAGGGAGATGATAATGGGGGCAGGGAGATGATAATGGGGCAGGGAGATGATAATGGGGGCAGGGAGATGATAATGGGGCAGGGAGATGATAATGGGGGCAGGGAGATGATAATGGGGCAGGGAGATGATAATGGGGCAGGGAGATGATAATGGGGGCAGGGAGATGATAATGGGGCAGAGAGATGATAATGGGACAGGGAGATGATAATGGGGGCAGGGAGATGATAATGGGACAGGGAGATGATAATGGGGGCAGGGAGATGATAATGGGGGCAGGGAGATGATAATGGGGCAGGGAGATGATAATGGGGGCAGGGAGATGATATTGGGGGCAGGGAGATGATAATGGGGGCAGGGAGATGATAATGGGGGCAGGGAGATGATAATGGGGCAGGGAGATGATAATGGGGCAGGGAGATGATAATGGGGGCAGGGAGATGATAATGGGGCAGGGAGATGATAATGGGGCAGGGAGATGATAATGGGGCAGGGAGATGATAATGGGGGCAGGGAGATGATAATGGGGCAGGGATATGATAATGGGGCAGGGATATGATAATGGGGCAGGGAGATGATAATGGGGGCAGGGAGATGATAATGGGGCAGGGAGATGATAATGGGGCAGGGAGATGATAATGGGGGCAGGGAAATGATAATGGGGGCAGGGAGATGATAATGGGGGCAGGGAGATGATAATGGGGCAGGGAGATGATAATGGGGCAGGGAGATGATAATGGGGGCAGGGAGATGATAATGGGGGCAGGGAGATGATAATGGGGCAGTGAGATGATAATGGGGGCAGGGAGATGATAATGGGGCAGTGAGATGATAATGGGGGCAGGGAGATGATAATGGGGGCAGGGAGATGATAATGGGGGCAGGGAGATGATAATGGGAGCAGAGAGATGATAATGGGGGCAGGGAGATGATAATGGGGGCAGGGAGATGATAATGGGGCAGGGAGATGATAATGGGGGCAGGGAGATGATAATGGGGCAGGGAGATGATAATGGGGGCAGGGAGATGATAATGGGGCAGGGAGATGATAATGGGGCAGTGAGATGGCATTGGGTAGGGAGGGAAATGATACTAGAGTGGGAAGGAGATAATAATGGAGGGCGGATGGCACTTGAGTGGGGATGCACGATGCATCAAAACTTCGATACGGTTTCGATACCGTGCACCCCCAAACGGTTCGATACCGTTATTTCATGTATTTCGATACTAAGCTGTGCGGCCGCGCAGCTCAATATTGTAATACATGAATGTATGAGAGCGGAGCTGCGGCTGTGTAACACAGTCACGGCCCTGCTCCGGAGTCCTGACATGTGCGCGCCGCCAGGATTATGTGATGCGGCCAGCGCTGCACTAATGAGCGGCGGCACTGAAAACAGAACATGGCGGGCGCACTACAAAACACCCCCGCATGTTCTGTCTTCAGTGCCTGAACCGCCGCTCATTAGTGCAGCGCCGCCCGCATCACCTCGTGCTGACCGCGTGCGGGGCGGGGCAATGGTTGTATTACACAGCCGCAGTCCCACTCTATAAAGGCAGAGATCAAAGAAACCTCTCATCTCTGTCGCTATTCCCCTGAATGCTGCGATCAAAGCTGACTGCAGCATTCAGGGGAAAATAAGAAGGGGGGATGCCCCTTGGATCACGTCACAGGAATCCCTGTGACGCGATTGAGGGACATACCATATATGGGCAGACAGGCCAAGGTCCAATGAAGGACCCCAGGGCTGTCTTACCATATTTCCTGTTAGGGCATACTCAGGTCTGTCCTAACAACTGCCTGTGTACTATCCGTATATAGATATATACCAGTACATTAAAGTTTCAAAAAGAAAGTAAAAACATAAAGTAATGTTACATTTAAAAAAAATCCACATACACTTTTTTTACAAAACACATTAAAATAAGTCTCAATACATAAAACATGCACATAATTGGTATTGGCGCGGCTGTAATAACCTGCACAACAATTTTTTTGCATCATTTATGATGTGTACGTTGTAAAAAATAAAATAAAAACTTCTTTCACTTATTAATGTGAGGCACGAGGTATTATGAATTTTGAACCTCCATGTGCCTCACATTAATAGTAATTAACCCCATCATGTACCTTACACATTAACCCTTTATAATTGAGGAACATGATGGGGTTAATTACTATTAATGTGAGGCACATGGAGGTTAAATTTACCATCACACCTCGCGCCTCACATAAGAAATGGAAGAACTGGTTTTT
Organism: Rhinoderma darwinii; assembly: GCF_050947455.1. Classification (NCBI taxonomy): domain Eukaryota; kingdom Metazoa; phylum Chordata; class Amphibia; order Anura; family Rhinodermatidae; genus Rhinoderma; species Rhinoderma darwinii. The sequence goes on along the minus strand of NC_134688.1, from coordinate 442,398,304 downwards.
TTTTTTATTACTGTTGGCAAAGTATCGCTTTGTTATCGAAATCGCAATACTACACAAAGCATCGGTACCGAAGTCCAAATTCTGGTATCGTGACATCCCTCCACTGGAGGATGCATTATACAATGGGGGGGGGGTAATAATTGGGTGAAAAGTGATGATATCTGAAGGGAGGGGAGAAATTATACATGGGGAGGGGTAGAGGAAGGAGAGAGTATACCTGGGTAGGGGGAGAAAGCTTATACCGGAGGCATAGTTAGCAACAGTCCTCAATTTGCAGGGACTGTCCTGAATCTAAGGAGGCAGTCCCGGCAAATTACTGTCCCAGACGTGTCTCAGCCACTGCCATATTCAATTGTATTTGCGTCCACAGGATGCAGATACAATTGAATACTATGGCAGAGCAGGAAAGTATCAGCTTCCTGCTCTCCCATTCACCCATCCAGGAGCGGAATCCCCGGCCAGAGAGTTGCCGACACTCTGGTCGGGGATTCCTCTCCTAGAGGTAGCCCCTGAGGTCACTGTCCATATATGGACAGTGAGGTCAGGGTCTCCTCCTGGACTGGAATCCCCTGTAGAGAGTGCCACACACTCCCCTGTAGTTAGCGCCGAACATACCCCCTGTAGATAGCGCCACACACACACTCCCCTGTAGATAGTGTCACACACTGCCCCCTGTAGATAGCACCACACAATCCCATGTAGATAGCGCCACACAATCCCATGTAGATAGCGCCACACCCACCCTGTAGATAGCGCCACACACCCCCCCTGTAGATAGCGCCTCACCCACACCTGCAGATAGCGCCACACACAGCCCCCTGTAGATAGCGCTACACACAGATAACGTGTGTGCAGCGTGTGAAGAGAATGCAAAAGCATCATCCAGACATGCCCGTGGCGGTGGGAGATCTTAGGGACTACATTTTGGTGAGTGACTCTGCTGTGTATAGGGCTTCAGTGCAATGATTTTTGTTTATATTGCCCTCCTACACCCTGACAGATTCTACACACACACACACACACACACACACACACACACACACTCACTTTCCCTTTTTGCCCCCCACAGAGCCGCTGTCTCTTGTCTCTTCCTTGTCACTCCACAGAGCCCCTGTGAGGTTGCGTCTCCCCCCTGGCTACCACTGCTACCTTCAGTTCTCCCAGCCCTGGCACTTAGTTTCTCCCCTTTGCCCTCCGACACCCACCTCCTGTCTCTGCCCTGCTCCTCCAAAGAGTTTTCTTTTTAATGTGCCCTACCTCCCGCCCCTTTACATTTCACACCCCCTCCTAATAATGAGGGGGGCGGGGGCCCAGACTCATTGGCAGTATGGGGCCCAGAAATTCCTGATGGCAGCCCTGGATGCATATACACATGGCTCTCTTAAATGATTTCTTTGGAAGTTAGGAAAATAGCCGAGCAAACGGCTGACCCCCGTTCTGGAGATAAGTGTGGGTCCCAGAACCACACATTTTTGGCATATCCTGTCACTGGTAATACATTTAAAGGGGTTTGTTCTGTTTGTAGTTAGTAGTTTAAGAGACAGTCCCACTCCACCATGCTAAATCTATCCCCGAGACAGAACCCCACCTTTTCATCGGAGTACATTTTAGGTCTTAGTACTCTGCTGGCTCCAGGATTTTGGTGTGAGGTGGTTTCTCCAGCGATTGTCTTGATAAATATAATTGGCGATAAAATCAAGTAGACGCACGGGAGCGAGCAACAGAAAAACTCAGAGTGAGACTATTGTTGTTAAGACTCTGTTCACATTTGCATTGGAGGATCATATCGAAGTCTCTTTTGCACTTTCTGTCATATTTATCAGACAGTGCAGGACCATGGAGGATATATGTGTGTTGTGTTAGGGAACAGAGGCTCTCACATTTGTAAGAGTTTTGATGTATCTGCCACATTCATAGAGCTACAATTGTAGCTACCTTGTTGACACTGCTATGTGATTGGAATAATTTTAATGACACTGCTACATGACTGGCACAATATTATGGATCATTTTGTGTGGTGGATGCAATGATATGAGCAAAACCGTGGTGGCACTACTATATAGCCTACACTGCTCCATGGGTAAAACAGTAGTGGAAAACTTCAAGGTGGCACAATTGTGCGGATATTATGTGGTCGCAGTGCGTGAACGTCTGCTGACAGCAGTACAATTTAGACATTTCCAGGGTGTTATTTTCATCACTAGTTCTGGACACTGAGGCCGAGCATCCAAAATTGTCTAGGATTAATTTTTAGAGGTCTATAGTGAGGGTAGTATGGGGTACTGTACAGTTAGGCGGGGGCATACATTGAAAATGTGCTGCTGCATTTTGTAATATTCTTCCATGTCTGAGGCTCAACTAAAATCAGCCACTTGAATGTATTTATCTCTTCATGTATCAATATTTGTAGACATAAATCAACTCCAAAGAAGGCAAGTTGGCCAAAAATTATCCTAGATGTGTTGAATCTCAGTACAGTGCCAAGAAATCAGAACTGTCTCACTGAATCCTGAATACTTGTACGACATGAGATGGGTAGCCTGGAGGCATATGAAATAGGATTAAGAGGCACATGTAGCTACCAAGACATATATTCTCACGACCCTGGTTATCAAGCCACTTCTATGAACGCTGCGTTTTTATTACATACATGACCGACGTGTGTCTAAAAACACACGTCCTACTGAAACTTCCCATCTGGACAACAAAGACCTCCTACGGGAGTCCATAGTTTACCATACTTTGATATTTTCTTACAGACAACAGGTGTACAGATCCAATGTATTTGTAACCAACAACTCTTCTTGTTAAGCATATACTGCAAGCTTTACTCACAGTATTAAACAAACCCCCTATATATCCTTTAGATTATACAAAGACAACTCTTTCTTTAAAGCTAACAAACTCCCTTAGGCTATCCTCACATATCCTCACATCTGATTCTCAACTATGGATTTCTCTGTTGAAATACAGGGATGAGGGATCTGAATTATTGCACAGATGGTTAATAATTATTCAGTACAACAATCCTCCCAAAAACAAGTTGTCCCCTAGGACTTGCCATAAATATTAATAAAAGTCTTTGTTGCAAGAATCAGTGGCAAGATCAGATAAAAAAAGAGATACAGGATATCTGCGGCAAAGCTTGCCTAAGGGGAAATTACACTATCCAGGTCAGAAAGGATCGTTTTTTCTGTGATGAAGGATGAGAAAAAAAATTCTACTATCAAAACCAAAGGAAAAGAATAGATGGATTGTAAAAAAGTGTTTAACAATTAAATGAGACTGGCAATGTAAAAAACAAAACCTTCTATGATATGAAACCTTCATCAATGCTGGAGTCATCATAGGTCCTGGCTGCCTTTGATTTGTGATTGTTGAAAGTAATAAATGCATTTAGAACATCACAGTTTTATTGCAAAATGTACAAACTTATTTAGTGACAATAAGCAGAGTATACACATTTTTGCCAGAAACATTTAAGACATAAATGTAACACTATCTAAGTATGAACTAGGTACGTGGCTTTGGTTGAGTTACAGATAAGGGACGTTCCTCACACATCTATACAAAAAAGCTCTGTAAAACTCAGCTCAAAAGCTCTTAAGGGAATAGCAGTATGGATAAAGCAGTTTTCTTTCTTTTCGTCTCTATCTTTTATACTTTGATCCTTTATTTCCACAATTACTTTATATCTCACAACTGTTTTAGACAATGTATTGGATTAAGACGCATTCAAAAACTGGGTCCTAAGACGCCACCTGTTAAAGGGAATGTCTTGTATCTTATTTTTGTTTTATTTAAGGGGTTATCTCATGAAGAGAACCCCTGTCCATATGCCCTACTAGGGCATATGGATGTCATAGAGGGGGTTTCCCCCGCTCGGTACCCACTTTATGAGCCAGAACAGAGAAATGCTCTGTAAGAGTGGTTCCTGCTATGGCGGACACAAGCAGTCCATGTACTACATGAATGGCCATTCCTCTGAATGGCCATCATGTAATAATACATTTCCCCTGCAGTAGCCACTGCAGGGAAAATGTCTGACATATATTAGTAACCAGCTCCCATATGAAAGAAGTTGTTTGTAATAAGACATCTTTAATAAAATATAACAATGTACAAGATAATTCTGTTCATTTTTTTTTAAAAATCTTGAAACTATTTATTTTTGTAAACTTCCCTGGGGGCTGCCATATTGGAGATACACACTTAAAGGGTAACTAAATGTTCAACAAACTAATGACATGTCATAGGGACATGTCAGAAGTTTTGATTGGTGGGGACCGAGCACTGAGACCCACACCAATCGCTAAAACTAAGCGGCAGAAGTGTTCGTGTGAGCACTGAGCCGCTTCGTTTCTGTTTGGCTTTTTCCGGAAAACCGATGTAGCAGATTACGGGCTCATAGACTTTCTATTGAACCCGTACTCCGCTACATTGATTTCCAGAAAAATCCGAACAGAAACTAAGTGGCTGAGCGCTCACATGAACACTTCTGCCGCTTCGTTTTAGCGATTGGCGGGGGACTCAGTGCTCGGACCCCCACCAATCAAAACTTCTGACATGTCACTATGACATGTCAGAAGTTTATAGAACGTTTAGTTATTCTTTAAAAAATTGGAAAAAGAAAACATAAGAAAAAATGTGTACAATAAAAAACATATTTCATGTGTGTTCCAGGTCAATACATTGTTCTGCCTTTTATCAAATATACTCTGCTGGGTGCCTAGTGAAGGGCTATGTATAAAATTCAAGAGCTTCTACAACAATTTATTTTGTGAGACATTATAGATAACTGAAAAGCTCTAAATTTGCTAATCCTTTCTGGCAAGAGTATTAGCACTCAGATACTAGTGTTTGAGAATCGAAAATATATCTCCTAGGGCAGTGGTCATTGTTACAATAGGATTTTAGCGAAGATGATATTTTTACAATGAGAAATCTCATCTAAATGGAGTAAATGCATAAATCATAACATATATGTAATACATATCTAATAAATTATATAAATGTATTTTTATATATAGATATATATGTGTGTGTGTGTGTGTGTGTGTGTGTGTGTGTGTGTGTGTGTGTGTGTGTGTGTGAGTGTGTGTGTGTGTGTGTGTGTGTTCATTTTAATTTATATAGCAGCAGCAAAATCCATGGCACATTACATTTAGCAAAGCTACAAATAAGTAAAATGACAGGCAATGGAAGCTAATGAACAGGTAATCAGACAAAAAAAAAAAAAGGAGAACCCTGACGATAAGAGCTTACAATCAGTAACAGTAATGTAAATAAAATGGCATGAACCAGCTAAAATCTCGACCAGCACAGATATAAAGTGCTGAGTAGTTTGACAAGGTCAGCAAGTTGAGGAAGAATCAGAGTAGAGTGTAGAGACATCTATGACCAGATCACATTGTGTGTGGGCCATTGACTGTCGATATGTGACATAGGCATACTTGCCAACATTTAAGAAGGAACATCTGGGAGATTCAGAAAATTTTATATAAAGCGTCGTGCTCTGTAGCCTCCCTAAACCAACACAGACCCCCACACCAGATCCCCTAAACAAATACAGACCACCTAAATAAATACAGGCCCCTAAAAATTAGTGCAGATACCCTAAAGAAATTCAGGCCCCCTAAAAAATTATAGACCCAAGACCAGCGCCCGGGAGAGTTCTGGAGATTTCGCCTTTATTTTTCAGGGAGTCTCCTAGACAATTCCAAGAGAACTGGTATAGACAAAGACCTACTTGAAGAAATTTGTTTTTAAAACACACTTAAAAATGGGCAGTGAGTTTCTCAAAATTGGTGCAGCACAAGAGAAGTCCTGCAGACAGGAGTGAGAGGATATATCAGGCTGGGTTCAAACGACCATGTTACGTCCGTAATGTACGGAACGTATTTCGGCAGGAAGACCCGGACTGAACACAGTGCAGGGAGCCGGGCTCCTAGCATCATAGTGATGTACGACGCTAGGAGTCCCTGCCTCTGCGTGGAACTACTGTCCCGTACTGTAATCATGACGTAAATAACTCATGAAAGAATAAAGTAACGTTAAAACCAAGCACACCATTGTTTTTCTTGTGAAATTCTCGATAAGTTTGATGTGTCACATGACCCTCTTCTCATTGAAAAAAACTAAAGTTGGATACAAAATGGCCGACTTCAAAATGGCCGCCATGGTCAACACCCAGCTTGAAAAGTTTCCCCCCTCCCATATACTAATGTGCCACAAACAGGAAGTTAATATCACCAATCATTCCCATTTTATTTAGGCGTATCCATATAAATGGCCCACCCTTGTACAACCAATTGTACAAGCGTGTTTTAGCACATAAGACACCCAATGCAATAAAAAAAATATGTCCCCAAAAGGTTTTCATAGCCTTTAAGGCCCATGCTCCCTTTTCCGCTCGGCTGCCTATTGGCACAGGCCAACTTATATTATCATAAGGATAAATACTAAAGATGAGCGAATTTCCTGAAATTCTATTTGATCTGAAGAAATTCGCCAGTGTCTTACTCTCTGAGTCTCCAAGTTGGATACAGTCTTAGAAGACATCAGAGAGTCAAGCAGGGTAATTGTAATTCCACCATTTAAATAAAAAAAAAATACCATACTCACTACCCCTGATTTCCATAGCGATGCCTGTGATTGGCTGCATCGGTCACATGGGACAAAACGACGTCATCTCATCTGCCAGTCTTCTGAGATAACATAGTTTTGTACCATTTGACTGCTGCAGCCTGTGATTGGCTGCAGCAATCACATGGGATAATAACAACATCTCAGGAGGTTGGCAGGGACGCGTCGCTACGGGAGACCAGGAAATGTAGTGAGTATGGAATTTTTTTGAAAATCTCTGCTTTTTCTTTCTAGAAGTTGTAGAATGTGGCAGGCACTTACTGGCGGCCGCCATTTTGCCCATTAGTGCACCGTGGACCCCTAAAGTTTCAGATTTCAGCGAATCCGAAACTTTTGGGAAGTTTGGACCGAATTAGATATATGCTAAATCGGTTCACTCATTTCTAATAGATACAAATACTATAGTACTACTTTGTTTTATTACTATATAGTTAAATCATAAAATCACACATAGGACACACATGTAGGACATTGTTAAAAATCAAGGAGTGAAGGAACAGATCAGGAAAAGGATAACTGGGATCTATTTAATCACCATGTAAGGCATCAGTACTAAGTATCCACATCATAACAAGATATGGACAATATACACTGTGTGCACAATTATTGTGCAAGTGAGTAATTTGATCATATCATCATTTGTATGCATATTTTCCAACTCCAGGCTGTATAATTGTCACATAGCGGGTTTGTGGACCCACTAGGCCGTACTGCCGTAGCGGGAAGTCAGCTGGCCAAACAACAGGGAAACCCAGCAATACAATGTCCCACACAAGGTTACCTGGATAGTCCAGACAGTGGCCGCAGCTCTGGTACAGATGGAGATGGGGGCAGCAGGTAACGCCAAACGTGGCTGATGACAAAGGTGCCGCAGGTTGCGCCAGACGTGGCGAATTTCTCTGGACGTGGCAGATGACACAGGTCATGGCAGATGAAACAGGATGTGACGGATGGCACAGAAGCCGCAGGTTGCGCCAGACATGGCGAATTCCTCCGGATGTGGCAGATGGCACAGGATGTGACACGACCCCGACACTAATAGGCACAGGAACAAAAACAGCACGGGATACAGGAACAGGTAACAAGGCATGGGTAACAACTGGAACGGGAAACACTAAGGGACCATTTGCAAGACAGACTGGGAAAACCAAAAACGCTCAGGCAAAGATCAGAAGGGCTGGGGCCTTCTTATAGACCAGGAAATCATGGGCGATTGATGATGATGATTTCCTTATGTGCGCGGCCCTTTAAGGCCGGGCACGAGCATGCACGCTCACCCTACGGGACACAGCAGAACGGAGCGGAGGGGAGCGCTGGTGTCTCCTAGGAAGGAGATGGGAACCAGCGCTCACTGATCCATGGCTGTGGGCGTCGGGAAGTGAGTAAACCCGAAGGCCCGTGGCCATGGACGCTATAGTATCCCTCCTCTTACGCCCCCACTTCTTGGGGTCAGAGCGAGAGAGGAATTTTTTAATAAGAGCAGGAGCACTGAGGTTCTCTTCTGGATCTCAGGACCTCTCCTCAGGACCAAACCCTCTCCAGTCCACCAAATAGAAAGTCCTTCCTCCTACCCTTTTGCAGTCCAGGATCTCCCTCACCTCGAATATATCAGAAGAACCGCTGGGAGCAACTGTGGAACTAGAAGTCTTCCTGTAGCGGTTCAGGACCACGGGTTTCAGGAGAGACACATGAAAGGAGTTGGGGATTCTGAGGGTAGGAGGCAGCCGCAGCTTATAGGAGACAGGGTTTATCTGTTTCAGAATCTCGAAAGGACCAAGGAACCTGGGAGAAAACTTGTATGAGGGCACCTTCAAACAAATGTTCAGAGAGGACAGCCAGACTTTGGTACCCAGAAGATACTGAGGCGGCTCTCTTCTCCTTGTATCTGCTTTTCGCTTCATGTGATCGACTGCCAGCAAAATAGAGGACCGGGTCTGTTGCCAGGTTTGCAAATAGTCCCCATATGCAGAGTCAGCAGCGGGTACCTGAGATGTGGTCGACACTGGAAGAGGGACTCTAGGATGTTGACTATACACAGTGTGAAATGGAGTGGAAGCGGTGGACTCACTTGTGTGGTTGTTGTATGAGAACTCGGGCCATGGAAGAAGCTCTACCCAGTTATCGTGCTGTGAAGAGATGAAGTGGCGGAGATAATTCTCCATGATCTGGTTGATCCTCTCAACTTGCCCATTGGACTGGGCGTGATAGGCCGAGGAAAAGTCCAATCTCACATCCAGGAGTTTACAGAGGGCTCTCCAGAACTTCGAAGTAAACTGAACCCCCTGGTCGGACACAATATGAAGAGGCAAGCCATGCAAGCGAAAGATGTGCTGAATGAAGAGACTCGCCAGTCGAGGAGGAGAAGGTAGGCCGGTCAGCGGGATAAAATGTGCCATCTTAGAGAACCGGTCCACCACCACCCAGACAGTGTTGCACCCCGCTGAGGGGGGAAGGTCTGTGACAAAGTACATTGCAATGTGCGGCCAGGGGGCGTTGGGTACAGGCAGAGGTTGAAGCAGGACGGCAGGCTTGGAGTGAGTAACTTTGTTAGAAGTACATACCGTGCAAGAAGAGATAAAGTCCAGAACATCTTTAGGTAGCATGGACCACCAGAAGTGATGAGCCATCAGGTCTTGGGTTTTACGGACACCAGCGTGCCCAGCTAGTTTAGAATTGTGTCCCCAGCGGAGAATTATTTTCCGGTCTGCCAACCGTACAAAAGTCCTCCCCGGAGGGATGTTACTAACCTGCAGAGGATTAGCAGTGACAATGCAGGACGGGTCTATGATAGTCTGAAGGGACTCCACCGTATGTTCCATCTCAAATGATCTGGACAGGGCATCGGCCCTCACATTCTTGTCCACGGGACGGTAGTGGAGCACAAACTGGAAACGGGTGAAAAACAGTGACCACCTGGCTTCACGGGGATTCAGTCATTGAGCAGACTGAAGGTAGGTAAGGTTCTTGTGGTCGGTGAAGATCAGGATGGGATGAGCTGTGCCCTCTAGAAGATGTCTCCACTCCTCCAGAGCCAATTTGATGGCCAGTAGCTCCCGATCTCCAATAGAGTAATTCCGCTCAGCAGAAGAAAAAAGTCTAGAATAGTAGCCACATACTACTGCCTTTCCTTTGGAGCTCCTCTGGAACAGTAGTGTGCCAGCACCAACAGAGGAAGCATCCACTTCCAGTGAGAACTGCCGAGATACGTTAGGATGATGGAGGATTGAAGCTGAAGTGAATTGAAGGCTCTCTTAAGGCTAATAAATGCGGACTCTGCCTCTGGAGTCCACACCTTGGCGTTCACACCCTTCTTGGTAAGGGTAGAGATGGGAGCCGTCAGAGATGAGAAGTTAGGAATAAATTGCCAGTAGAAATTGGTTACTCTGCACAAGATCCTCTGGTTGGATGACTGAGGATGATTGCTGGAAAGTAGAATCCAGCCTAGGAAGTTCTTTCTCCCAGAGAACCTCTTGGGAACGCTCGCGGATCCTCATGTCAACCCGGGAGGCAAGTAGGATAAGATCGTCCAGGGTAGATGGCAGATCGCGAGAAGCCAGAATACGAAACTGAATAGCATACTCGCCCACAGAGAGGTCTCCCTGGTGTAGGGTCAGCAAGGATGCAGCAGCCGAAGAAACTCTCCCAGGTTCCTCAAAGATCAAGCGGAAGGTCCGTAAGAAGCACTGCAAGTCACGGGTCACTGGTCCCTGATGTTCCCAAAGAGGATTAGCCCATGCCAGGGCTTTGCCAGTAATGAGAGAGATGATGAAGGCGATCCTGACGTCATACGAAGAGAAGGACCTGGCATGCAGTTTGAAGTGGATCTGGCACTGATTCAAAAATCCCCTGCAGGACCTTGGATCTCTGTCATAGCGTGGAGGTAGCTGCAGGAAGCACAGGGGATTGGAACTGGTACAGACAGGAAGTGTGGCAGGAGGAACAGCAGGAATGGGTGCGGTGACGACTGTGGTTGGAGCAAGCAGCTGATGGGCGATGGCATTCACCGACAGGAGGAATTGGTCTTGTCGTGACTGGAGATCCTGCATCTCGGTCAGCATGGCTTGTGTCGTCAAGATCTCAGGTTGACCAGCGGGGTCCATGGCCTGAGCGTACTGTAACGTAGCGGGTTTGTGGGGGCCGTACCGCCGTAGTAGGGAGGCAGCTGGCCAAACAACAGGACCTGGAGGGTGGGATTTACAAGTGTTCTGGATCATCAGATGAATGTGGAACAATAAAACTCCACCCTTTTGAAATGTTCTATCTATATGTGACATGGGTTTCCAATGTAAATTTGTAATGTAGACATACTTCATCATATACAGTATGTGTAGAACAGGATACGAGGCACAAGGTAAATCACCCAGAAACCACTCTCACCTTCTTGTTCATCTCAAGGAGCGGAGCTGGAGGTGCTCGCTGAGGATTGTAACCTGGCAGAACGTAAGACGGCCGACATTTACACTGACTCTAGGTACGCTTTTGGCATCGCCCACAATTATGGACCCATTGGTAGTAGGAATTTTATTGGATCATCGGGTAAGCCAATTGAGAGAGCAAGAGAAAACAGACCTGACAATAAAGGTATGTGGAGCCAGGTATCAGTAAATTGGTTTGTCCCTGGATACAATAATGCCACCACTAGGTTTGTAGCAGCCGGCATGATGTGCGCACGGCATGACATAGGTAAAACAGCAAAGGTACCTGTGAAAGTGCAGCCCGGCCAGATTAACAGTCCCAGCGACTGCAGAACATACAACTACCCGAGGTAGAAGTGTATGACAATGCGCTCGTGTGTGTAGACCTGTTCTCAGGGGGGCCTGAAGCCCGGCCTGTATTTTCCCCACTGCAGACGTTGTGTGTAAGTGACAGGGGAACAATGTTATCCCAAGTATTGACCTGATGTTTGTACAATAAGATATCAGCAGTTCTCCACATGTTATTCCAAAGTTAGTTTGTTTAATAATTGTATTTAAGAAGTGTTGTGGGAATATTAAATACTGAAGTTAAGTTTCATGTAAAGTTCTGGACCAGCCTTAGCATTGGACTATTAGAGTCATGCATCAGATAAAAGGTACAGAAGTGGAATATTCCCATTTGAAAACATTTTTAGTTATTTTTTTTTTGTCGTTGTTATTGTGAAAGGAAAATTCTGTGCAGTGTTTGTGTGTGTGTTTATATATATATATATATATATATATATATATATGTAGATATATATATATATATATATATATATATATATATATATATATATATATATATATAAAGAAGAAAAATGAGTTTGCATGTATTATTTCTAGTTATTGCTTAATGTGAACGTTTGATGTAAAGATGTTATTTGTTAATGTTTTTCTTCAAATTAATTATTTGATTAAGATCAATTAATGTTTATACAATGAAAAAGTTTGTTCTCCACAGGAAGAGTCCAACTGGGAGCGGAAGGCGTGAGAACCAGATTCTAACAGAATGTGGACGGGTAAGGGAAGGTGAACCGATAACACCCAAGGCACTCTTGATAGCACTTGCATTGAAGGTGTATGACCTCACATATGCCCCAAGTCTGCAAGGATCGATTTGGTAAGATCTAATTGGTATGTCCCAGGCTTTACAGCTGTTGCTGCTAAATTCTGTTAGAGATGTTTGATTTGCCTACAGAACAGTCCTGACAGACCGGTGCCAACCTTATCATACCCACCTCCGACGAAGAGAACAGACCTTGAGAGGCCTTCCCATGCAATACAAATTAGAGTAAGAAAAATAGGTTTGCGACATTTGTCAGATAAACATGTGGAATCTGTGTATATTTTGGTGAGCTGGAGATGTTCCAGGCAATCAGCTCAGATCAAGGTACAAATCCTGCTGGAAAGCGTGACACCAAGTGCAAATGAAATGTACCCAATAATTACACATCTTCTAGGTGCCCTGTCCATTGGAACAGAGAAGTTTTTCTTATATAAAAGGTGTTTGTATGATTTAGTTTAAGGGCCTGACGTTGTTATTGTATGTACTTAGAACAACTTTTATAGTACGTAGATGTTATCACCAGATTAGTATTTATTTTAACAATTGACAAGGGTTGGGGGTCCCCAGCAAGTGCCAGTAAACATGAACTAAAAGATTTTTAATACGATGAACTCCATCACTGAGGTGCGGCAGGCGCAGCCGGAGCCAGTACAATGCGTTTGTCATGAACTGACGGCAGTGTCACAATTCCAAGTAGCCGCCCAGACAAGTAACTTACCGGAGGAAGAAGACAGCTGAACGGAGGGTTTGTGGTGGTCACAATAACACTCCACTAATCCGCCTACGTGGGATCTCACACCAGGCTCACAACATGAGGTGTTGTGTACAGCCCGGTGACGTAAACTAAAGGAGACGGGGTCTGAAAGATGAGAAGGACCAAACCAAGTCCTGATGACATCAGCAAAGTTCAAAGTAAGGACCAAAGACCTGAGTGAATCCATCAGCAGTATCAAGTGTTTCAATCAGAAGACAGGAGAAGAAGAGGATGATGATGTACAGGACTTGTCAATACACTGGTGGGACCCCATACCCTAACCGGACATTGGTGATGGCATCATATTAGTTGTGGCCCTATTGATATATTGCTTGAGTTTCATAATCATAATATATAATTTCTGTAATTTAATATGAGATTATACGCACTTGAACATTCCCATACGTCCTGGGGTTTGCGAATGCCGTAGTTGAACCTTGGAGCCTCGCCCCGTTCCTCTGTCGTCTATACGTTCGCACTGCGCTTGCTTTGTTCCCATGGACACGCGTCCCCGGGGGCACGCAGGCGCAGTGGGAGCGTGACGAACAGGGGACGGGGATCTCGCGGCTCTGGCCAGGTTCCCGCGCATGCGCCATAGACCAGAACGTGAGGACCGACACCGGAACTACACACTTTTTGATTAATGGAACCACATATAAGGCTCGACGTCGTACCTCACAATACACTACCCCCTGAGGAAGCCATATCGGCGAAACGCGCGTCGGGGCGCAACACCTTTCAGGCTGACAGTGCGGGACTTCACTACATTCATCTTAATGGGTAAGCCCACTACTACACTTCTTATACTTGACATAATGTGATTTCACACAGACCAAGCACACTGGTCTGCGTCTCTGACAGCTCTATCCTTACTCTGGCATTTTGGTTCAGATTTTCTTTACCTACCTCTGCCAAGTGCTAACCATATAGAGACACTTGAACACTAGTTTCGAGTAATGTAACAAGCATTAGAGCTATTTGTATTAACTTGGTGTTATGATTTAATTCCCAAATTTCGCTACTTGTCATTACTAGTTTACTATATGTACAGATAATATATTAATGAGACGCTGTTACGTGTGATTCACACTAGGAAGTGTGTTTGTACTAGATTCTGTGTATTCATAGTGGGCGTTATATCCCAATTCTTCAATATTTTTGAAATTACCGCACTGCTTTTCCCTTCTTTTATTCGGATCCATCTTTGAATTTTATCCATAATATTTTTGTATTGTATGTCCTAATAAAATCTTGTTATTTTTATATTCCATTTTTTGTGGCGATATGACTTCTTTTTCTCTCAGTTTATTATGATTATATGAAGTTTTGCTGTGTTACTTACACTTTGGGGCGCTCTGGATACTTGCTTGTGGCGCCTAACGCTTTACCCAACCTGGTAAGTCCTTATATTGAAATTGTCGTTCTTCTGTGTTTTTCACAGCACTGGGCTCTGGGCCTAATATGGACTTTCGATTGCGAGATCAGTCTTGGATCTCACAACTTAATGTTGTCTTCAAAGAAGATTCGAATTTGTTTTTAGATAGTAGAGGGAAAGACACGAGGGAATCAACAAATAGGCTTAAAAGTCTTTTTAAACAACGCACTAAGATATGGTGGAATAAAGCCTTCCTGGAAAGATACTTAATTAAAGGACTTATTCCAAGAGGCTTGAGGATTCAAGTCTTTCCCACCCTTCAGAATGAGGAAGAAACCTTCAGAGACAAATGGGAACATTTGTCCACCACTTGTTCACGGGGCTATATGGATCTTTTGATCCAGTCCAATAATACATCACTAAAATCAATAGAGAAAGAAATAGATGACATAAATACGACCATGAAAAAAGATCTCTCTACTGAGGCCCTAGAAAAACTGAATAGCGACCTGGAATCAGATTTCAAGAAATGGGAAAATGAAATTTGTTCTATCAAAACAAAAAAATTCCAGAGGGATAATAACGACTATTCACAGGGCAGGGTCTATAAATGGAGAAATGGTAGAACACGCTCTGGACTCCGATCTAGATCGGGGTCTCTGTCTTCGCAAACCTCTAATGATGAAAGCATAGAAACAAGATGGAATGGGGACATAACATCCGGACCAAATCCAAATTTCCCCCGGAGAAATAGGGAGAGACAAGCAGCCAAATGGAAATCACCATCCCCATACTCGGGAGGCAAAAAAGCGAGAAACTTAGAGGTAATTAACCTGTCAACACATACTCTTTCTGACATACAATGTGAGATTTTAAATATGGGACTCACATTCTCTCCAAATAATAAGTTTGACTTTTTCACAGCGGTAAAGGACTTGTTCCTTTTCTCACGGAAACTGGTACTGCGGAAATTACATGGGAGGGGTGCCAGCAATATGGGTCTTGACAGCCCTCTGGAAAGAGAAACGTTATTAGCTTTGGAAGAACTTTTACAGGAACAAATCCCTTTAGAGCAAGGTGGGTTCCCCAATTCTATTGTACCTCGATCAAAAAAGTTTCCCCCCTTGTCCCTATGCCCGCAAGTGGAGATCTTCACAAAACTTGTGATGGAAGAGTTTAAAAAGATCCCCACTAACAATAGATACGATAATCTAACAGCGGCACAGCGCGCTGCACTGAAATCCCTTCAATCGCTTGAAGACGTGGTCTTCAAGGCGGCGGACAAGGGGGGTAACATAGTAGTTTGGCCAATCAAACAATATGAGAAAGAAGCATTCCGCCAACTACGGAACAAAGATACTTACTGTAAATTGAGCCACAACCCGATAAACACCTTCTCCTCGGATTTGATGAAAATCCTGAATAGTGCCTTTGAGAAGGGGATCATCCCCAAAAAAACATTAGAGGGCCTAACTGTGGATTTCCCCAAGATTCCAACTTTTTACCTCCTTCCCAAAATCCATAAGGACATCAGGGACCCTCCAGGTCGCCCCATAGTGTCAGGGATTGGCAGTCTATGTGAACCAGTATGCAAATTCATCGACTTCTACTTGAAACCCCTAGTGGAGTGTCTACCATCACACGTAAAAGATACCACGGAGGTACTTAAAAGAATTGATGGAATATATTTGGAGGAGGATATGCTACTGGTCACAGCAGACGTGGAATCCCTGTACACGTGTATTAGACACCATGATGGCATTGAGGCGGTCCGCTTCTTCCTTGGCATGAGCAACCGGGACAGCCATTTATGTGATCTGATAGTGGTTCTATTGGAATTCATCCTCACGCATAATCTATTTGTCTTCAAAGATTCCTTTTATGTTCAAAAACAAGGCACGGCCATGGGGGCGGCGTGCGCGCCGTCATATGCCAACCTGTTTCTGGGCCTCTGGGAGAGGCGGGTTGTGCATGGTGACGGCGCCTACGCCGACAACCATGTGCTGTGTTGGTTACGTTACATTGATGACGTCTTCATTATATGGCAGGGGACTGAACTACAACTTGTGAATTTCATGCAGATTTTGAATACTAATAATTGGAATATAAAATTGACCTTTGATCATGACAAACAAAAGGTGAACTTTCTGGACATAACCATCACATCAGATCCAGAGGGAAGACTACAGAACGACGTCTATAGAAAAGAGACGTCGGTCAATTCCCTTTTACATGCCACATCAGCACACACTTATTCGACAGTCAAAGCTGTCCCGGTTGGTCAGTTTCTGAGGATGAGGCGGATCTGCTCCTCGGACTCCAGTTTCGAAAATCAGGCTCAAGATCTAAAGGAACGGTTTAAAGAAAGAGGGTACAGCCATCGCTGTATTAAACAGGGCTATAATCGGGCTAGGAGGGTGGCACGGAGAGAATTACTCTACCCACCACTCCCAAAACAGAAAGAAAAAATACCTGATGTGATCAGATTTATCTCGACTCACAATAATCAGTGGCAATTAATGAGAGAAATCCTGGAAAAACACTGGCCCATTTTACAGCTGGAATCAACACTGACTACAGCTCTACCCCCATATCCCCAAATGACTGCAAGAAGAAGCAAGAACCTGAGGGACATCCTTATACAGAGCCATTATGTCCCTAAACGACAGAATCCTTTTTCGGCTAGGGGCCCCGCCCAGGGCTGCTTTCCCTGTGGTGATTGCATAGCATGCCCAAATATCCTGCGGACCACACACTTTGATTCCGTAAAGACGGACAGACGTTTTAAAATCTTGCAGTATATCTCGTGTAGTACCACTCACGTGATATACTATGCTACATGCGACTGCCCTATGGTCTATGTGGGCCTAACCTCGAGACAACTAAAGTTAAGGGTAAGGGAACATGTACGGGACATATCCGCAGCAAGAGATGTAGTGGACCTGACGACTTTAAAAACCATCCCAAAACATTTTAAACTTAAACATGGATGTGACCCTAGAACCTTTCGAGTTAGGGGCATCGACCGTATCCATTGTGGTGTGAGAGGGGGGGACATCAAAAAAGTACTAGCACAAAAAGAGTGCAGGTGGATCATTACATTGGGCACCATGACCCCACATGGGCTCAATGAAAATTTAAGTTTCTCAGCTTTTTTGTAAGATCCATGCTACCTGGTTGGTACGCAATATGACTTTGCCTATAAATCCCTCTTACAGTAACCTTTCCTTTTTAGTTTTTATGTGTTTTTAATAGTTATTAATGCCTGTTCTTTTTCTGCAGTATTGTGTTTAGATCGAGCGATTTTTTGAGCGTTGTTCCACTGAAATATCATGGAGTTATACCTATGATACATCAATCAACCCCTCTGGACAATGAACCTATCCACTGGAATTGTTCATCTATTCAACTTTTGTTTATTGATTTATACTACATCATATACCCTTTTAATTATGTATGTGACTTAGATTTATTTTGTATTTTCATCTGATTGTCACCTTCTGACACTTAATAATTCATCATGTCATAATAATTCATCATACTGTTTGTTGCTTGTTGTTGTTGTTCACTGCTCGCAATAATATATATATATTATAGGCGTCGTATTTTCATGTTATTCATGATCTTATTATTATTTTTTCACGTGTATTATTTTTGTTCTCCCTAGTATCAGTTGTCCCCTCCATTCTCCTTTCCCCCACCCCCTTTTCCCCCCCCCCTCCCCTCCCCCGTTTTTTTTTTTTGTTTTTTTTTGTCTTTTTGTTTTTCCTATTAATTTATTATCTTATCAATATCTAATTTTTTGCATTATTATACCCTACTATTTCATATTTAATTGCACCTGTATCTATCACCAGTCCTAATGATCGTTATCGATTATACTGGTCACATCACATCACCATTGTCATTTTATGTCTCACTTATTTCAATTTTTGTATTTTTCTGATTCACCTTCTTATCTGATACCTACGGTATAAACATTAACACATTTTCATCTTTTTCCTACTGTCGATCACACTCACACTCTCTTATAATTACACATGTTTACATACGCACTTGAACATTCCCATACGTCCTGGGGTTTGCGAATGCCGTAGTTGAACCTTGGAGCCTCGCCCCGTTCCTCTGTCGTCTATACGTTCGCACTGCGCTTGCTTTGTTCCCATGGACACGCGTCCCCGGGGGCACGCAGGCGCAGTGGGAGCGTGACGAACAGGGGACGGGGATCTCGCGGCTCTGGCCAGGTTCCCGCGCATGCGCCATAGACCAGAACGTGAGGACCGACACCGGAACTACACACTTTTTGATTAATGGAACCACATATAAGGCTCGACGTCGTACCTCACAATACACTACCCCCTGAGGAAGCCATATCGGCGAAACGCGCGTCGGGGCGCAACACCTTTCAGGCTGACAGTGCGGGACTTCACTACATTCATCTTAATGGGTAAGCCCACTACTACACTTCTTATACTTGACATAATGTGATTTCACACAGACCAAGCACACTGGTCTGCGTCTCTGACAGCTCTATCCTTACTCTGGCATTTTGGTTCAGATTTTCTTTACCTACCTCTGCCAAGTGCTAACCATATAGAGACACTTGAACACTAGTTTCGAGTAATGTAACAAGCATTAGAGCTATTTGTATTAACTTGGTGTTATGATTTAATTCCCAAATTTCGCTGCTTGTCATTACTAGTTTACTATATGTACAGATAATATATTAATGAGACGCTGTTACGTGTGATTCACACTAGGAAGTGTGTTTGTACTAGATTCTGTGTATTCATAGTGGGCGTTATATCCCAATTCTTCAATATTTTTGAAATTACCGCACTGCTTTTCCCTTCTTTTATTCGGATCCATCTTTGAATTTTATCCATAATATTTTTGTATTGTATGTCCTAATAAAATCTTGTTATTTTTATATTCCATTTTTTGTGGCGATATGACTTCTTTTTCTCTCAGTTTATTATGATTATATGAAGTTTTGCTGTGTTACTTACACTTTGGGGCGCTCTGGATACTTGCTTGTGGTGCCTAACGCTTTACCCAACCTGGTAAGTCCTTATATTGAAACTAAAGGAGACGGGGTCTGAAAGATGAGAAGGACCAAACCAAGTCCTGATGACATCAGCAAAGTTCAAAGTAAGGACCAAAGACCTGAGTGAATCCATCAGCAGTATCAAGTGTTTCAATCAGAAGACAGGAGAAGAAGAGGATGATGATGTACAGGACTTGTCAATACACTGGTGGGACCCCATACCCTAACCGGACATTGGTGATGGCATCATATTAGTTGTGGCCCTATTGATATATTGCTTGAGTTTCATAATCATAATATATAATTTCTGTAATTTAATATGAGAAAAAGGGGGGTTTGTGAAGGATGATTTATTTGCTTATATTCTCTGTATGAAATTACATTGTGAATTATCAAGCAGGATGTCGAATTACTAAGATATGTATTATGTGAAAGTGATGATAATGTTTAAATGATTTAGTTTCGTGCAGCAGCCATCTTGTCTGGAGTTCCCATCTTGGTTTTATTGTAGTGAGTAGAAAAGTCATTGTTCCTTTAATACAAGTAATGTTGATTTCGTATGTTTTATCTTTGACCTTGGTTCCCATGCGAAGTTGGTAAGGAATGGACAGGGAGGGAGATGGGAGGGTGGCAAGTATGCGTGAGGGAAGGTCTCCCCCATCTCCACGAGAATATTCTGTCCAAAAGAGATAAGACACCTGCAAAACCTAATGTGTGAAGAATTATAATGATGTATCTGGGATGTATTTTATTGTATGCTTTTTACTGAATAACAAATATTGTTACATTGTCTCTGATTGGTTTACCTCAAGCTTACACCCCTTCTGAATTTCAGTTTAACAGTTTGAGTCTGATAATAAATCCTTCAGAGGAGCATTTTGAACATATCAGCATGTCTGTGTGTTTTCTTCTCCTCTCTCGATATATATCGGTGAAATATCCTAATTAGGATACTGACTAATGGGGTCTGGCCTTGAGAGTCTGTTTGGACTCGTATAAATTTCAGTCTAATATATCTTGAGCGATGGATTTCCACAACACCAGCAATACAATGTCCCGCACAAGGTTACCTGGATAGTCCAGACAGTGGCCGCAGCTCTGGTACAGATGGAGATGGGTGCAGCAGGTAACGCCAAACGTGGACGGATGACACAGGTGCCACAGGTTGCGCCAGACATGGCGAATTCTTCCAGACGTGGCAGATGACACAGGTCATGGCAGATGACACAGGACGTGGCGGATGGCACAGAAGCCGCAGGTTGCGCCAGACGTGGCGAATTCCTCCGGACGTGGCAAGTGACACAGGACATGACAAGACTCCAACACTAATTGGCACAGGAACAAGAACAGTACGGGATACAGGAACAGGTAACAAGGCACGGGTAACAACTGGAACGGGAAACACTAAGGGACCATTTGTAAGACAGACTGGGAAAACTAACAATTCTCAGGCAAGGATCAGAAGGGCTGGGGCCTTCTTATAGACCAGGAAATCATAGGCCGTTGATGATGATGATGATTTCCTGATGTGCACTGGCCCTTTAAGGCCGGGCGCGAGCGTGTGCGCGCAGCCTACGGGACACATCAGAACGGAGCGGAAGTGAGCGCTGGCGTCTCCTAGGAAGGAGATGGGAACCAGCGCCCACAGATCCATGGCTGCGGGCGTCGGAAGGTAAGTAAACCCGACGGCCCGTGGCCATGGATGCTACAATAATCTTGACTGCTTATTGGATTGAAGCATATCAGGTGATGTGTATTTGTGTATGAGGGTGGCTATGGCCTAAGGAGATCAAGACCTTATACCAAGGTGTGCAGAATTATTAGGCAGCTTGCTTTCCTCTGGCGAAATTGCTAAGATATTGGGGCGTGATCACAAAACCATCAAACGTTCTGTTGAAAATAGTCAACAGCGTCGCAAGAAACGTGTTGGGAAAAAAACCGCAAATTAACTGCCAAAGATTTGAGAAGAATCAAACGTGAAGTGACCAGGAATCCATTATCCTCCGGTGCCATCAATAGTACAAGGTGTTCAGTGCTCAGAGACATGGCCAAGGTAAGGAAGCCTGATACCCGACCACCACTGAACAAGACACATAAGTTGAAACGTCAAGACTGGGCCAAGAAATACGTGAAGACAGATTTTTCAAATATTTTATGGACTGATGAGATGAGAGTGACTCTTGACGGACCAGATGGATGGGCCCGTGGCGGTATCAGTAACGCGCACAGAGCTCCATTACGACTTAGATGACAGCAAGGTGGAGGTGGGGTACTGCTATGGACTAGTATTATTAAAGATGAGCGAGTTGGACTAAAAATCAACTCCCAAACCGACTGCCAGTTTTTAGAAGACACTTTCATCAAGCAATGATACAGGAAAAAGGCAGTATCTTTCACGAAAACCATGGTTTTTATGCAGGACAATGTACTCCAGTGCATGGCTAGCCAGTAAAGGCTTTAAAGATGAAAGAATAAATACATGACCCCTTTCTCACCTGACCTAATCCCTATTGAGAACTTGTGGGCCCTTCCTAAATGGCAGATTTACGGTGAAGGAAAACTCTCTGAACAGTATGTGGGGGGCTGTGGTTGCTGCTGCACAAAAAGTTGTTTATCAACGGATTAAGAAACTGATTTACTCCATGGATGGAAGGCTTATGACTGTTAATTGAAAAAAAAGGGTGGCTATATTGGTCACTGATTTATTTATTTTTTGAAAATGTCAGAAATATTTATTTGTAAATTTTGAGTTTTGTTGTTTATTGTTCTCATTATAACAGATGAAAATAAACAAGTGAGATGGGAAAATTTTCCTTTCTCATTTAGTTACATAATAATTCTGCACACTAATAGTTGCCCAATGATTATGCACACATAGATATTCTCCTAAGAAAGCCAAAACCTCACTTTTACTTTCTTAAATATTCAGGCTTGAGATTTATTAACATTTTGGATTGACCGACAGCATTGTAGTTAGTTATTCAATAACAAAATTAATCCTCAAAAATACAACTTGCCTAATAATTGTGCACACAGTGTAAATAGCTATTTACAGGATGTATCAATATAGGTAATGTTTTTCCCATTGAATATAAATAATCAAAACCAAGAGAAGTAATGCATTACTGTGAAAATGTAATAACATCAATCACTTATTTTCTCATTTAAGTGGGCATTACATGGATTGTTTGGCCAAGACTAGCTTTACATGCACTAATGCACTGTGCGGTGCATACTGCGGACAACCTCCCCATGAAACACACGGTCATACATTGTACTAATAACCATACCATATGGTGCCTAGTTATAAGCGCCTAAATAACAGTGCCATTTGTTGGCAAATAACCAATGCTATATAGTTTCACTAAAATAATACCAGCATACAGTGACCAAACAGAGCCATACATAATCTAGTAAAAGTTTCCTAGATAAAACTGCTATATAATTAATATTAGGATTCATTGTGGTCACAAACCTGCCAACTAGACACCCCCTTTAGCAAGGGCAGCTGTTTCCTCTAATGCTAGTCAATTGTGGCTATTTTGCACTGGTGAAAAATGTGCAGCTGCACAGGGGCAAGTAGTAAGAAAGTGGACCCATTCAGGGCCAGCATTATGGAGGGGCGAAATGGCAAGTGCCCAGGGTACCCATCCTCACAGGGGTCCCCTTTAATTCTGGCCTGTAGAAGAAGGGCAGAGGCGCGCGCAGGACCCCGGACTCAATTGCATCCATATTTTTAGGACATGGATGAAATTGACAGCACTTTCTAAGCAAGGGAATCGTTGGTTCCCTTCCCCAACATTCAGCGCTTTCTTGTTATGCAGGCGGCACAATGTTCGCTTTGTTCCGCTGAAGCAGGCCCGGTCAGAAGAGACCAGGCCTGCATCGATGGAGGAGAGGATGGCATGATAACTGGGACATTTGATTGTGGCACTACCTAAAGAGGCATTATCTACATTGGCGCTGTGGCACTATATAAGAGCCAGGGTGGGACTATAGAAGGGGCAGTGTGGCACTATCTACATAGGCCCTATCTACATAGGCCCTATCTATAAGGAGCAGTGTGTGACCCTATCTACAGGGGCACTCAGTCACTATGTGGTGGTTATATGTGGTCATGGTGTAAAGGTATTATTCAGTAACAGCATGGTAGTATTATTCAATCACTATGTGGTTATAGTGGGGGGGTATTATTCAGTAACAGTATGGGGTATTATTCAGTCACTATGTGGTTATGGTGTGGTGTTGGTATTGGTATTATTCAGTAACAGTATGGGGGTAGTATTCAGTCACTATGTGGTTATAATGTGGGGGTATTATTCAGTAACAGTATGGGGTATTATTCAGTCACTATGTGGTTATGGCGTGGCGGTATTATTCAGTACTAAAATAGTGGTAATATTCAGTCACTATATGGTCATGGTGTGGCAGCATTATTCAGTAACAATATGGGGGTATTATTCAGTCACTATGTGGGTATGGTGTGGCGGTATTATTCAGTATCAATATGGGGGTATTATTCAGTAACAGTATGGTGGTATTATTCAGTCACTATGTGGTTATGGTGTGGGGTTATTATTCAGTAACAGTATGGTGGTATTATTCAGTCACTGTGGTTATGGTGTGGCAGTATTAGTCGGTAACAGTATGGGGGTATTATTCAGTCTCTTCGGTTATGGTGTGCCAGTATTATTTGGTAACAGTATGCTGGTATAATTCAGTCACTATGTGGTTATGGTGTGGGGTATTATTCAGTAACAGTATGGGGGTAGTATTCAGTCACTATGTGATTATGGTGTGGTGGTATTATTCAGTAACAGTATGGTGGTATTATTCAATCACTATGTGGTTATGGTGTGGCATAATTTTTTCGTAACAGTATGGCGGTATTATTCAGCCACTATGTGGTTATGGTGTGGCGGTATTATTCAGTAACAGTATGGGGGTATTATTCAGTATTTGCGGTTATGGTATGGCGGTATTATTTGGACCTTATATTGTGTTGTTATTATTGGTAATACTGGTCATATAATAGTGAGTTGTGTTCAGTAACAGAATGCAGATAATATTTAATCTGGTATAGTGGTATGATTTAATGTATATGCATATAGATTAATTTTTTATGTCATAGGGGGGACATATGCTAGGGGGCTTTTAACGATCCTGGCCGCGCTAAAAATCAGCGCTGCAGCTTTTTCACACGCCTTTTGCATTGACTGTGTTTTTGATATAATAATTCAGCATTTGGGGCCACACCTTTTATTTTGTCCAGGGCCAAACTTTGTCTAAAACCCTGGGCCCATTGACATCTTAAAAGCAGTTAGCAGCTTCCTACTGTTTATTAGATTGCATGTCAGGGCATTAGCTAATGGATTTTAAGAGCAAAAGGCCCATATTTTATTCTTGCACAGTGGACCTCTGCTGTCTTTGCCTGCCCCTGCTATTGTGTATATCATCTCTAACACTTTAGTCATAGGTTATTAATCCATTTTGTAAAACTTGGTTTTATGTTACATTTGAACAAAAGTTTAATATTTCTGCCTTGTAACATTCCAGCAGTGTACAATCAAGTTGCAGTCCATTTTGCTGGTCTCCCTCCTTCAGCCTCAATGGCTTGTCACTCTTCACAGTCCTATAACACCATGTCTTGCTGTGTTGTCACTAATTAGCTCTGTGTATTCGATAGCTAGAAGTCTGCAGTAGACATATTAAGTGAACAGAGCAAAAGATAAAGCGTCAAGAGAGCATTTGTGCTAGATTCCTGTAGAGACTCTGTGGACCTGCACATACACAGACTATAAAGTAGAGAAACTTGGAAAAACATAAAATGATACTTATTTCTAACATTGACTACTTGACATCACTCTATAATTCAAGGCAATAAATATAATATAATTAGTAAACTGTATTTTTCAGCATAGTCCCACTGCTACACGATCATTACAAATATGGAGCATTTCTGTGAAAAATATTTATTAATTTATATTTTGTTTTAAAACATTATTATTTATGCAGTTTCAATTAGTGATGTATTTTTCAAAATCTCAGTTTTCCTTGTTATGCAATGTTAAATTATATTTACCATCCTTGATGAATCTTTATATATATATATATATATATATATATATATATATATATATATAGGTAGAATATTTATAGGTATATATATATATATATATTGCAAATAGCTCTAATTGCTCTGTCACTTTCAAATTCAACATTTGGTGTCCCGAGATATGCCTGAGGCTGCTCTTCGATCCTCCTTGCTACGTGAATTGCTGGCCCTCCACTTACTATCAATAATCCCAGCTACTGGAATCTGGTATCAACCCATTCAGTTTCCTAATTGTTCCCACTTGGGACAAGTAGGAAGATGTTCTTCAAACATGCAAACTAACCACTGACATATGTCACATTTTATTACTAGGCCCAATAACCTCCACAATGTACTATTAGTACCTTTTATATATTTTATATTTTTATTTAAACCTTTAATCTGTTCAATAGACCCTATACTCTGCCACTATAATCCCATATTGGTGTCGCAATCGGTGACAGAGATCAATCGAAACACACAACAATGCTATTAATTGTTATTTTATTTACGCATTCTTCACTTTTCCCAATGATCGATTTTTGGGCACATATACTTAAAATGTTCATTTTAAAATGTATTGGAACTATAAAATGTAACGTTTTTTTTTATTTGTGCATTGTCTGAGATGCCTTTATGTAGCCAATCCTCCTCAAAAGGGAGTGTGTCTGTTTATAAATGTTTATTCCCGCCAGTATGCTAGACACTTGCTACATAAATGTTGAGTGTATGCATACCCCTTTAAGCCTGATGAAGGCGCTGGTAAAGTGCTGAATCGCGTTGCTCATGTATTAATGAATACCCTTTACACTTTTGAAACCTTTTCGTGAAATGCCATTTCTGTTGGAGTTTCTCTCAGCACCCATAGAACCCGCTCTTTTTACTTTTAATAGAACATATGGAAAGGCGTTTTATTCCTGTCTGGTATGGTTATTTGTACACTGTATGTCCTATTGGAGGGTTCTTCAAAAAAATATCCACAAAGTGTATTATCAAATGTAAGGTTAGCCTTGGCCGCAATAATCCATGCAATAAAATGAATTATCTCGTTAAAATGGCAGCTGGGGCAGCAAATGAACAGTCATTTCTTAAAGTAAATGGAAGCAGGAAGGATGGGCAAATGTAAGGGTCTGAGGGACTTTGACACAGGCTAAATTGTGATGGCAAGATGGCTGGGTCAGAGAATTTCCAAAACGGAAAGTGTGGTGGGGTGTTCCCACTATGCAGTGGTTAGTACCTACCAAACATGGTCCAACTGGTTAACCGAACACAGGGTCATGTACACCCAAGGCTTAATAATAAGCTTGTAGAGCGAAGGATAGTCCGCCTGGTCCGAACCCACAGTAGAGTTATTATAGCACAAATAGCTAAACAAATTAAAGTTGACTATGATAGAAATGTGTCAGAACAAACAGAGCTTCACAGCTTCCTGCGTTTGGGGCTATGTAGACGCAGACCGGTCAGAGAAAACAAGCCGACCCCTGTCCACCTCCGAAAGTGCCTAAAATGGGCACGTGATCATCAGAATTGAACTATGAAGCAATGGATGGAGGTGCCTGGTCTGATAAATCATGTTTTAGTTTACAATCCTTGGATGGCCGGGTGTGTGTGCATCGCTAACCTGGGAAAGAGAGTTTGCACCAGGATGCACTATAAGAAGAAGACAAGCCGGTGAAGGCAGTGTGATGTTCTGAGCAATGTTCTGCTAGGAAACCTTGTGTCCTGGCATTCATGTAGATGTTACTTTGACACGTACCACTTACCTAAACATTGTTGCAGACTAAGTACACCCCTTCATGACAACAGTATTCCCTAATGTGAGTGATCGCTTTCAGTAGAATAATGCATTCTAACACACTGCAAATATTATTCCGGAATAGTTTGAGGAACATGGCAAAGAGTTCAAGGTGTTGACTTGGCCTCCAAATTGAGCATCTGTGGTATCTCCTGGAAAAACATGTCCTTTTCAACGGGGTCCCACCTCGCAATTTACAAAAGTTCAAAGATCTGTTGCTAACGTATTGGTCCCATGTATTTATACAATGTCTATGTGTATTGGTATTCTCCTACGCTTTAAGATATTATCTGGGGCAGCATATGTTTGGGAAAAAAGACACACAGATTAACATAATTAAGAAAAAAGTAAAGATACTTTGAATTTTCAGCAACAGAGGACATCATGCAGAGATACAAGATTAGTTTTAGTCCTGCACTTTGCATATTATTAGGGTCCCTTTCATATGACTAATTTAAGAAAATCTGAATCTATTGACATCTGAAGTCAATGCATTTATTGGTTTCTCTCAATGTTGATAACACGCTATTCAAGATCACACCTAGGAAAAAGCAAATATATATTTTAAATTTTAATGGTTTAGAAGCTACTGACTACTTTATTTACTCATATTCTGAACCATATACCTGGCATAGAAAGTTATGATCCTCTAGACTTGGAATATGGCTACTTTTATCCTGTGTACGTAAAACTTAATTGTATGCTGCAAAAGTATGCCGGCTTATTTTAAAATTACAGTACTTTTTTTCAGAATATTCTCGGATAATGACCTGTTTTTTTAAGTTTCAGATCCATTTTATGTGAACGTAGGTCACACCATTAACCAACAAATAGGACCAATATTAATTGCTGATCAATTTTATTACACCCCCGCTGATCAGCTATATTGAAGGGCGTGCAGCGCTCGTATGAGGGCTGCTTCCCCTTTATTTCTAGCTGCTCACGGTAAATCTTCGACACGCATTAAGGGTATGTTCACACGTAGTCAACAAAAACGTCTGAAAATCCAGAGCTGTTTTCAAGGGAAAACAGACCCTGCTTTTCAGATGTTTTTTTACCAACTCGCATTTTTCGCGGCGTTTTTCGCGCCGTTTTTGCGGCGTTTTTTACGTCCGTTTTTGGAGCTGTTTTCATTGGAGTCTATGAGAAAACAGCTCCAAAAACGTCCAAAGAAGTGTCCTGCACTTCTTTTGACGAGGCTGTATTTTTACGCGTCGTCGTTTGACAGCTGTCAAACGACGACGCGTAAATAACAGGTCGTCTGCACAGTACGTCGGCAAACCCATTCAAATGAATGGGCAGATGTTTGCCGACGTATTGGAGCCGTATTTTCAGACGTAAAACGAGGCATAATACGCCTCGTATACGTCTGAAATTTGGCCGTGTGAACATACCCTTAGTGGCGATTCACAGGCATTTGCAGCCTTTTCTACAATTCACTTCAATGAGAGAAAAGGCTGCAATACCTGTGAATCGCCACTAAATGTGTGTCGAAGATTTACAGTGAGCAGGTAGAAATAAAGGGGAAGCAGCCCTCGTACGAGCACTGCACCCCCTTCAAAACAGATGATTAGCTGGGGTGCCAGGAGTCAGACCCCGACCCATCAGCTATTAATGGCTTATCCTGAGGATAGGCCATATATTTTTACTGGCTGGAAAACCCCTTTAAATTATATAATTATTGTTGCCTGCAGCCACCACTAGGGGGGAACTTAGGAGCTAATTGTATACTATTTATGCAAAAATTTTATATTGAAACAGTATAAAGTAAGCAACTAAGTTCTCCCTAGCGCCAGGTGCAGACAGGGGATTAAAGTTCTGTATAATTTATTTTTTTTAAAAACAGCCCCGGTTATATAAAGATATAGTGAGAAATTCATTAGCACAGAACGGGGACCTAGACAGATAGTAGCAATGTTTCGACCCAAAATAAAAGCAGCATCTTTGTTAACCTCTTCAGGACGCTGCTATTTTGGGCCTGAAAGAAGCAGTTACTTATTTTGTTTTTTTTACAACTGCGTTCTGACGGCCATAACTTTTACATTTTTCTAACTACGTAGTCGTATGAGAACTTGTTTTTGTAGGACAACGTTTTTTAATGGCACCATTGTGAGGAACATAAAATGTATTCCAAAAAGTTTTGTTAATTCTATTTTTAGGGGGATGGGAAAAAAAACCAATGTTTTATGCTTTTTAAATTTACACCGATCATTGTGCTGCATAAATAACGTGTTACCTTTTTCTATGGGTCAGTAATATTATGGTAATACCAAGTATGTATAGTTTTTTTTATGTTTTACTGCTTTGCACAATAATAGCACATTTAATAGAAATAGAATCGTTTTTAAGTTGCTGTATTCCAAGAACCATAATTTTTTTACTTTTCTGTTCATGTAGCTGTCTGCGGATTTGTCATGTTTTTTTAATTGAACCATTTTTTGGCACATATAAATTATTGATTAATTTGTTTACATTTTCTTAACAGGGTATGGAAAAAAAGGAATTCTGCCATTGTCTTTTTCATTTGTATCCTTTTTTTTTTTTTTTTAACACTTGCAAAATAATGACCCTTTTTATGGATAAAAGTAGTTTTTTAATGTTAACACTTTTTTTTTCCTCATAAACTTTATTGAACTGTGAATAACAATTTTTTTAATTTTAGTATACTGGCCATACCAAAGCATTATTGCCTGTCAGTGTAAAACTGCCCTTAGTACGGCCAAATAGGCCCATAGTCATGGCATGCCTGGGGCCTTGGCAACCCATCGAAGCCTTGCGATTGTGTCTCGGGGCACCGATGGGGTGACAGAGACCGCCTCCTCCCTCTGTAGCCATTTAGATGCCGCAGTCGCCATTGATTGTAAAATGCAAGGTATTAAACAGCTGCGATCTGAGTTATTTCCGATACCAGCCATTGCAGAGGGATGTCGGCTGTATATTACAGCCAGCACCCGCTGCTGATGACGCGGAAACAGCTCCTCCTGTACCTGTGCTATCCACTGGGCCTACCATTAAATTCTATTGCGGTCAAAAGACCGGTAATGGTTCGCTAAATTTCGCTAACAGGTTAAAAAGTGGACGTTCACTTTAAAAAACAATTAAAAATGTCTGACCCAAAGCCTCATGGTCACAGACATTAGTATCATAAATAAACATCAATTGGCAACTGCAAAAAAAATATTTTAATAAACTATACTTTAAATGTTGAGAGAATAAGCAAACAAAGGTACCATGATAAAGAAATACCTCGCTCCAAGGACTGTCCTTGTTTATACCAGGTTGCAACACAACGAAGAGTACATTGCAATTTATACACAGATTGTAAGAAACTGTGATCTTCAAACCTCATTTGCTTTACAGGAAGGTTGTCACAAAACACAGCTGGAGCCTTGTATCTGCAACCTACAAAAATAAGAAAAGGAATAAATAGGAAGGTCGAGCAGAAAGAGAATATATATACCGATCAGTCATAACAATAAAACCACTGCCTGATGAAGTGAATAGCTTTGACAAGGGCAAAATGATGACAACTGGATCAGAGCATATCCAATATGGAGTGTTCCGGTATGCAGTGGTTAGTACCTACAAAATGTGGTCGGAGGAAGGACAACCGGTGAACTGGTGACAGGAACATAGGTGCCCAAGACTTATTGATGTGCGTGTAAAGGCTAGCCTGTCTGGTTCAATTAACCCTGTAACGACGAGCGACTGATATATCCGTCACAAGCAGGTGCTAGTTCCTACAGAACGACGGATATATCCGTTGCTCTGATCGTGTGGGTACTGCCAGTGTACACAAACGATCAGTGGCAGGCGCACGGCTGTTATACATAGCCTGGCTCCTGCCCCAACTGCCGGAATTGAAGTGCGCTCCGATTCCAGCAGTTTAACCCATTAGATGATCCCGGCAGTTTAATCCATTAGATGCTGCTGTCAATAGCATCAGGGGCATCCAATGTGTTTGACAGAGGGAGGGAGCTCCCTCTGTCACCTCATCTGCACCCCCGCAAAGAAATCACGGGTCGCCGTTGGGTTTCCATGGCAGCCGGGTGCCTAACAAAGGCCTCCATGTCTGCCTTCAGTAACTGCCTATTAGGTCATGCCAGACGCAGTATACCAAGTATACCAAGGCATTATATAAGCGATCAGCAGATCACATGGTGAAGTCCCCTAGTGGGCTAAGAAAAAAAAAAGGAAAATAGTTAAATAAAGTTTATGGAAGAAAAAACTAAAACCACTTTTTCCCCAAAAAGTGGATTTATTTTGTAAAAGTGTAAATAACTGTAATAACATAAACATATATGGTAGCGCCGTGATCGTAACAACTCAAACAATAAAGTTAACACATTAATTAAAAGGCCAGGTGAACGGCGTAGAAAAAAGATGCAAAAAACAACGGCAAAATTCCTTTTTTTCCCCCATTCCCCCCATAAAATATAAAATAAAAGTTAATCAATATGTCCCATTTACCCCAAAATACTACCAATAAAAATTACCCCGCAAAAAACAAGCCAACATATGGCTGCATTGATGGAAAAATTGTTACGACTCTTGAAATGCGGCGATGAAAAAACAAGTAATTTTTTTAAAAGCATAGGAAAACATAAAACCTTTACATATTTGGCATCCCTGTAATCGTGCCGACCCATAGAATAAAGATAACATGTTATTTAAACTGCATAGTAAACGGTGTAAATTTCTAAAGTGAAAAACAATGCAGTAATAGCTGTTTATTTTCAATTCTTTCCTAAATTAACCCCTTCAGGATACAGCCTGTTTTGGCCTAGTGGACACGGATGATTTTTTCAAATCTGACATGTATCACTTTATGTGGTAATAACTTTGGAATGCTTTTATCTATCCAAGCGATACTGAGATTGTTTTCTCGTGACATATTGCACTTTATGTTAGTAAAAAAATTTGTTTGATAAATTCAACTTTTATTTGTGAAAAACTTCACATTTTAGCGAAAATTTGCCTTTTTCTAAATTTAAATGTATCTACTTGTAAAAGAGATAGTAATACCACACAAAATAGTTACTAGTTAACATCCCCCATATGTCTACTTTATGTTTGCATCAGTTTTTTCACGTCCTTTTATTTTTCTAGGACGTTACAAGGCTTAGAACTTTAGCAGCAATTTCTCATATTTTCAAGAAAGTTTCAAAATTAAATTTTTTCAGGGACCAGTTTAGTTCTGAAGTGGCTTTGAGGGCCTTATATATTAGACAGCCCCATAAATCACCCCATTTTGAAAACTGCACCCCTCAAAGTCTTCAAAACCACATTCAGAAAGTATTTTAACCCTTTAGGCGTTTCACAGGAATGAAGTCCATTTAGAGGTAAAATTTACAAATTTTATTTTTTTTACTGAAATTCATATGTAATAAAAAAAATTCTGCAACACAGAAGATTTTACCAGAGAAACGCAACTCAATATTTATTGCCCAGATTCTGAAGTTTTTAGAAATATCCAACATGTGGCCCTAGTGTGCTAATCGACTGAAACACCGGCCTCAGTATCAAAGGAGCACCTAGAGGATTTTGGGGCCTCCTTTTTTTAGGAATATATTTTAGGCACCATGTCAGGTTTGAAGAGGTCTTGTGGTGCCTAAACAGTTGAAACCCCCCCAAAAGTGACCCCATTTTGAAAACTACACCCCTCAAGGCATTTTGTCTAGGGGTATAGTTAGCATTTTGACCCCACAGTTTCTTTGCAGAATTTAGTGGAGTTAGTCTGTGAAGATGAAAATCACCTTGTTTTCTGCAAAAACATAGAATTTTTTCATTTTTATATGGAATAAAGGAGAAAAAGCACCCCAAAATTTGTAAAGAAATTTCTCCTGATTACAGAAATACCCCATGTGTGGCCATAAACTGATGTTTGGACTCACAGCAGGGCTCAGAAGGGAAGGAGCGCCTTTTGGATTTTGGAGCGCAGAGATTGCTGGATTGGTTTTAAGTGCCATGTCGGGTTTGCAACGCCCCTCAAGGAATTTTTCTAGGGGTATAGTTAGCATTTTTACCGCACCGTTTTTTTGTAGAATTTAGTGGAATTAGACCGTGAAAATGAATATCAACATTTTTGTCCACTAAAATGTTTAATTTTTTAATTTTCACAAGGAACAAAAGAGAAAAAGCACTCCAACATTTGTAAAGCAATTTCTCCCGAGTACGGCAATACTCCATATGTGGTCATAAATGTTTTTTTATTAGAAATTAATTAACCCTTTCAGGACTGATCCTTTTTTGCTTTTTCATTTTTGTTTTTCACTCCTACGCCTTCCAAGAGCCATAACTTTTGTATTCTTCCATCAATAGAGTGGTGTGAGGGCTTATTGTTTGCGGGAAGAGTTTTAGTTTCTATTAACTTGATTTAAAGTACCATAAAATGTACTGGGAAACTGAAAAAAAATAATTTGCTGGCTGAAATTGTAAAAAACTGTGATTCCTCCATTGTTTTTACGTCTTTCACCGTGCGGTAAAAACGACAACTTTCGTTTTATTCTGCGTCTCAATACGAATTCGGTGATACCAAATTTATATAGGTTTTTTTATATTTTACTACTTTTACAAAGAATAGACTATTTGCTAAAAAAAAATAATTGTTTTGTATCATCACATTCTGACAGCCAGAACATTTTTATTTTTTGGTCGATTGAGCAGTCTGGGGGCTTATTTTTGGCGAGACGAGCTGTAGCTTTTATTGGTACCATTTTATGGTACATATAACTTATTGATCACTTTTTATTACATCTTTTTTAGCGCTAAGGTGACCAAAAAACAGCGATTTTGTCGTTTTACATTCTTTATTTCTTACAGCGTTCACGGTGCGCAGTAAATTACCTTTTACTTTTTTCTGCGGGTCGGTACGATTACGGCGATACCATATGTATATAGTTGTTTTATGTTTTGCAGCGTTTGCACAATAAAATTACGTTTCTAAAAAATAATCTATTTTCTGAGACACCATATTCTGAGCCGTAACTTTTTATTTTTTAGTCCAAAAAGCTGTGGGAGGTCTTGTTTTTTGCGGGAAGGGTTGTAGTTTTTAATGGTACTATTTTGGGGTAAATGCGACTTTTTGATCACTTCTTATTCTATATCATGCGAGGGGTGGTGACCAAAAAATAGCGATGCTGTCATCGTTTTTCGTTTATTTTGTTTGCGGCGTTCACCGCGCGGGAAAAATTACATTATAGTTTCATAGTTTGGGTCATTACGAACGCGGTGATCCCAAATATGTATACTTTCTTTTAACGTTTTCATTTTTTTCCTATAATAAATGACTTATTATAGGAAAAAAACAACTTTTATTTTGACACTTTTATAAAACATTTTTATTAACTTTTTTATTTATTTTTTACAATTTCTTTTCTTACCTGTAGCTCTGAGGGCTGCTAGAATACATTACACTACCTAGGTAGTGTAATGTATTCCAACTATCAGTGTGACGTCACAGTCACTCTGACAGTAAGGCTGGGTTCACACGACCTATTTTCAGACGTGAAAACAGTCTGTCTTTTCAGACGTAAATGCCTGCTATCGTGTGCACATACCCTTAGTCTACGAGGACCAGGCAGAGGCCCGCTGGCCGGCAAGAGTGAAGTTTCAGTTGTCGGTGACAGTTGACCTCC
The DNA here is from genome assembly GCF_050947455.1 of Rhinoderma darwinii. NCBI lineage: Eukaryota > Metazoa > Chordata > Amphibia > Anura > Rhinodermatidae > Rhinoderma > Rhinoderma darwinii. The sequence goes on along the minus strand of NC_134688.1, from coordinate 442,363,434 downwards.
CGGTTCCCGGTGCACACTGTCGCTGACAGTGTTTACCGGAAACAGCTCAGTAACTATACGACCTTGTGCGGGAAGTAAACTCCCGCGACGACGTATAGTTACTTACTCGTGCGGGTAGGGGTTAAAGTTAATAAAAGTTGATCAATATATTACATACACGTAAAAATGGTGCAATTAAAAAATACAACTCGTCCCGCAAAAAAACAAGCCCTTATACGGCTATGTCGATGGAACAAAAAAAAGTTACGACTCTTAAACTGCGACAGTGAAAAAACTAAAAATAATCTTTTGGCATCAACGCGCAAAAGAGCTTGGTCATTAAGGGGTCAAAGGCATAAAGAGGTTTAGTGGCATGCTCCATCAGATGCCATCTTACAGAAGTAATGCTTCTAGGAAAGGATATCTCTGTAATACGGCTTTTTGTTAAGTGCATATGGCAATTTACAAGTAATTGTTTATATTTCTTTATTGAAAAAAACAGGTGGGGGAGCACAACATATTTCAGGACATGTTGAGCTATAAAAGAAAATACAACGTGCTCTAAAAATTGCACTTTTAACTAACACAGCGGACCTCATATATCAAAACTGCTCTGGAAAAAAATACAGTTGCACTGTGAGTTGCTATAGGCACCCAAAATGTATAAATCCATGAATTTACTTTGCATTTGTAGCTGCAATACCAGACACAAAAAAAAATGGAAAAGGGTGGCGCTATGTCTAGAAAAAAATTTAGTATTTTTTTTTAAAAAACAATCTTAATCCGGGACAACTTCTTTAATTTTTTGGGGTCATATTTTCTTTATGCATCGGAGAGCGTGTGTTGGTTTTAATCTCGAGACCATGGCCTTTACCTATGATGCTCTGTTGTATGTTTCTTTGCCTGATGAAGAGATCGGTCCGGTCTCGTAACGTGTAGCATTCTTATCCATTAAACATATATCTCATATAAACTTCTTGCCTTGGATGGAATTTTTCAATTCCACAACATTTGGACAGCGCTGGGCATGCTCTTTACAGGATAAATAAACTTTTGTTCAACATCTGAAAACATCCCACGGTTAACCCCTTAACGCTCAGCGACGTACTATTCAGTCATGCTGACCGCCCCGTTCGCGCTCAGTGACGGAATAGTACGTCACGGGAGTAACGGCCATTTCGGCCGTCTTCCCGACACATACAGGAGCTGTGACAGCTGCTGTCTTGTACAGCGGTTGCCGCAGCTCCTATAGCGGGGACCGATCGCTGTGTCCCCACTGATTAACCCCTTAAAAGCCGCATTCAATTGCGATCGCGGCTTTTTAGGGGTTAAGCTACCATCGCCGGCCTGATACACGATAGTGGCTGGCGATGGTGACTATGGCAACCAGACACCTAACAATGGCGTCCGGCTATGCCATCGACGGAAGCCTAGTGGGTCCTGACAAAGTCAGGACCCACTATGCTTGCTCTCAGTGAGTACCTGACAGCTCTAATACACTGCACTACGGATGTAGTGCAGTGTATTAGAATAGCGATCAGGGCCTCCTTCCCTCAAGTCCCCTAGTGGGACAAAGCAATAAAGTAAAAAAAAAAGTAAAAAAAAGATGTGTAAAAATAAGAAAATAAAAGTTTAAAAAATGATAAAAGTTAAAATGCCCCTTTTTCCCTTATCAGTCCTTTATTATTAATAAAATATATAAACAAACAAATAAACTATACATAATTGGTATCGCCGCGTACGTAATGGCCTGAACTACAAATTATTTTGTTATTTATCCCGCACGGTGAACGCCGTAAAAAAATAAATAAATAAATTGTGCCAGAATCACAATTGTTTGGTCACTCCACCTCCCAAAAAATGGAATAAAAAGAGATCAAAAAGTTGCATGCACCTAAAAATGCTAATGATCGAAACTACAGTTTGTTACGCAAAAAATAAGTCCTCGCACGGCTTTATTGATGAAAAAATAAATAAGTTCTGGCGCTTAGAATAAGGTAACACAAAAAGTAAATGATTTTTTACAAAACGTATTTTACTTGTGCAAACACCATAAGACATAAAAAAAACTATAAACATCTGGTATCGCTGTAATCGTATCGCCCCGCAGAATAAAGTGAATATGTCATTTATAGCGCACGATGAATGCTGTAAAAAAAAAATAGTATAAAAAACAATAGTAGAATTTCTGTTTTTTAGTCACCACGCCACCTAAAAATAGAATAAAAACTGATCAAAAAGCCGCATGCACCCCATGAAAACTACAATGAATTCCTCAAGGTGTCTAGTTTCCAAAATGGGGTCACTTTTTGGGGGTTTCCACTGTTTTGGCACCACAAGACCTCTTCAAACCGGACATGGTGCCTAATAAAAAGGAGGCCTCAAAATCCACTAGGTGCTCCTTTGCTTCGGAGGCTGGTGCTTCAGTCCATTAGTGCAATAGGGCCACGTGGGATATTTCTCAAAACTGCAGAATCTGGGCAATAAGTATTGAGTTGCGTTTCTCTGGTAAAAACCTTTTGTGTTATAGAAAAAAAATGGTATAAAATTTTTCTGACAAAAAAAAATATATGTAAATTTCACCTCTACTTTGCTCTAAATTCCCGTGAAACACCTAAACAGTTCATAAACTTTCTAAATTCTGTTGTGAATACTTTGAGGGGTCTAGTTTCTAAAATTGGGTGTTTCATAGGGGTGACTAATATATAGGCCCTTCAAAGTAACTTCAGAACTGAACTGGAACCTAAAAAAATAAATCAGGCAATACTCCGCTTCTTACATTATACTGATAATGAGCAGTGCCCACCTTGAGATGGCCCCAGTTTTGACCATTTGTATGAACGGAGACCCCTATTAGACCGCTTCAGTGCCCGGTTTTCCCAAGCATACACCCCCGAGAAGTGTATTTCTATTGATGAGTCCTTGGTAGATTTTAAAGGGAGGCTTCAATTCCGCCAGTACCTGCCGAGTAAGAGGGCAAGGTATTGTGTGAAGATGTATAAGCTGTGCGAGAGTGCATCAGGGTATACCTACAAATTTAGGATATATGAAGGAAAGGACAGCAGTATGCAGCCCCCAGAATGCCCCCCCCCCAATACTGGGAGTTAATGCAAAGATTGTTTGGGATTTGGTGCAGCCACTGCTGGACCAGGGTTACCACCTCTACCTGGATAATTTTTATACCAGAGTCCCACTCTTCAAGTGCCTCGCTTCAAGAAGTACTGTGGCACTGCTAGAAGAAATCTGAGAGGCCTCCCTAAATCTCTGCTTGGGCAAACACTCAGTAGGGGTGAGAGCAGGGCACAATCTAGCAGCAACATATTGTGTGTCAAGTACAAGACCAGGGAGATGCCACACCAGTACCCATGTACCTGTACGAAGTACCAGTACAGAGACCCCCAAACCAGACTGCATCCTGGACTACAATAGGTACATGGGAGGGGTGGACTTGTCAGATCAAGTCCTGAAGCCCTACAGCGCCATGCAGTGTGGTATAAGAAGCTGGCCGTGCACATCATTATCAAGAACCTAATCTTTAGGGGCCGAGAAGGGGGCACCCAGTACTTCTGGAAGCGAGGCCGCACGCATCGTACCAGGGCAACACTTTCCAGAAGAAGTTCCCCAAACTGGCAAGAAGTGAAAAAGTCAAAAGAGGTGCAAAGTCTGCTATAAGAGGGGGATAAGGGAGAACACAATATATCAATGTGACACGTGTACCGAGAAACCAGGGCTCTGTATGAAAGTGTTTTAAAATTTACCATACATCCCTTAGATTTTTCATCTACCCTGACGCACTCCGCACAGCTTATCCCCCTAATCTTTCCCTTCTGAGCCCTGCTGTGTGCCCAGGCAGCTGATAACAGCCACATGTAGGGTATTTCCGTACCCAGGAGAACCCACATTGCCGTTTATGGGGTGTATATCTCTGGTGGCGCATGCTGGGCACAATATATTGGACACTGAAATGGCATAGATATATAGAAAATTGCAAATCTCACACTGCACCATCTGCTTCGCATTACCTTTTACACAATATGTGTGGGTCAAAATGCACACTACACCTCTAGATGAATGTCTTAAGGGGTGTAGTTTTTAAAATGGAGTCACTTCTCGGGGGTTTCAACTGTACTGGTACCTCATGGCTTCTGCATACATGACTTAGCACCGGAAAAGCTCCAGTAGGCCAAATGGTGGTCCTTCCCTTCTGAGCCCTGCCGTGTGCCCGGGCAGCTAATAACAGCTACATGTAGGGTATTGCCGTACCCGGGAGAACCCATATTACAGTTTATGGGGTGTATATCTCCAGTGGCACATGCTGGGCACAATATAACGGACACTGACATGGCATATATATATATAGACAAAATTGCAAATCTCACTGTGCACCATCTGCTGCGCATTATCTTATACACAGTACCTGTGGGGTCAAAATGCTAACTACACCTCTAGATGAATGTCTTAAGGGGTGTAGTTTTTAAAATGGGGTCACTTACCGGGGGTTTCAATTGTACTGGTACCTCAGGGGCTTCTGCATACATGACTTAGCACCAGAAAAGCTCCAGTAGGCCAAATGGTGGTCCTTTACTTCTGAGCCCTCCCATGGGCCCAAACGGCAGTTTATCACCACAAATGGGGTATTTTCACACTTAGGACAAATTGGGCAACAAAATTGAGTATTTTCTTCCCTTTGAAAATAAGAAATTTTGATCAAAAATTACATCTTATTGGAAAAAATTACATTTTTTTTAATTTCACAGCCCAATTCAAATACGTGCTGTGAAAAAACTCTGCTGTCAAAATGGTCACAACAACCATAAATCAATTCCTTGTGGGGTGTAGTTTCCAAAATGCGGTTACTTCTGGTGGGTTTGCATTGCTTTGATATCTCTGGGGCTCCGCAAATGCGACATGGCATCCGAAAACCAATCCAGCAAAATCTGGACTCCAACAAACACATAGCGCTCCTTTCTTTCTGAGCCCTCCCATGGGTCCAAACGGCAGTTTATCACCACAAATGGGGTATTGCCGCACTCAGGAAAAATTGGGCAACAAAATTGAGTATTTTGTTCCCTGTGAAAATAAGAAATTTTGATCAAAAATTACATCTTATTGGAAAAAATGACATTTTTTTAATTTCACATCCCAATTCAAATACATGCTGTGAAAAAACTGTGTGGTCAAAATGGTAACAACAACCATACATAAATTCCTTGAGGGCTGTAGTTTCCAAAATGGGGTCACTTTTGGGGGATTCCTACTGTTTTGGCACCTCAACACCTCTTCAAACCTGCCTAAAATATATTCTAATAAAAAAAGAGGCCCTAAAATGCACTAGGGACATTTCTAAAAACTGCAGAATCTGGACAATACATATTTAGTAGTGTTTCTCTGCTAAAATCTTCTGAAAAAAAATGGAATAACATTGAAATTCAGCAAGAAAAATGAAATTTGCAAATTTCACCTCCACTTTGCTTTAATTCCTGTGAAATGCCTAAAGGGTTAAAAAAAACTTTCTAAATGCTGTTTAGAATGTTTTGAGGGGTCTAGTTTTTAAAATGGGGGTGTTTATGGGGGTTTCTAATACATAGGCCCCTCAAAGCCACTTCAGAACTGAACAGGTACCTTAAAAAAACAGCTTTTGAAATTTTCTTAGCATTTAAATTAATAAAAATGCTATTTTTTCAAAATTCCCGCAAAATGTTGACATTTTTCACAAATATACACTGAATATATCGAACAAATTTTACCACCAACATAAAGCCCAATGTGTCACAAGAAAACAATCTCAGAATCGCTTGGATAGGTTTAAGCATTCCGACATTATTACTACATAAAGTGAAATATGTCAGATTTCAAAAATGGGCTCTGAGCCTTAAAGAGGCTCTGTCACCAGATTTTCAAACCCCTATCTCGTATTGCAGCAGATCGGCGCTGCAATGTAGATTACAGTAACGTTTTGTTTTTTTTTAAAACGAGCATTTTTGGCCAAGTTATAAGCATTTTTATATTTATGCAAATGAGCCTTTCTTAAGTACAACTGGGCATGTTTAAAGTTAAGTACAAGTGGGCGTGTATTGTGTGTGTACATCTGGGCGTTTTTACTTGTTTTACTAGCTGGGCGTTGTGAATGGAAGTGTATGATGCTGACGAATCAGCATCATCCACTTCTCTTCGTTAACACCTAGCTTCTGGCAGTGAACAGACACACAGGGTGTTCTCGAGAGATCACGCTGTGACGTCACTTTCTGCCCCAGGTCCTGCATCGTGTCGGACGAGCGAGGACACATCGGCACCAGGCGACAGAGGCTACAGTTGATTCTGCAGCAGCATCGGCGTTTGCAGGTAAGTCGATGTAGCCTCTGTCGCCTGGTGCCGATGTGTTCTCGCTCGTCCGACACGATGCAGGATCTGGGGCAGGAAGTGACGTCACAGCGTGATCTCTCGAGAACACGCTGTGTGTCTGTTCACTGCCAGAAGCTGGGTGTTAACGAAGAGAAGTGGATGATGCTGATTCGTCAGCATCATACACTTCCATTCACAACGCCCAGCTAGTAAAACAAGTAAAAACTACCAGATGTACACACACAATACACGCCCACTTGTACTTAACATTAAACATGCCCAGTTGTACTTAAGAAAGGCTCATTTGCATAAATATAAAAATGCTTATAACTTGGCCAAAAATGCTCGTTTTTAAAAAAAACAAAACGTTACTCTTATCTACATTGCAGCGCCGATCTGCTGCAATACGAGATAGGGGTTTGAAAATCTGGTGACAGAGCCTCTTTAAGGCCAAAACAAGGCTGCGTCCTTGAGGGGTTAAAATCTATTTTTAAAAAGTCAGTTTACAAGCCATTTGATTCCCTTATTAATATAACACTTATTCCTTTAGTAATATTAATATAACCTGCAATCATGGTGGTTTTCTATTTCCATTCATGTCTAGAGCTAATTTCATAACTCTATCAGAGCACAGTGCATTGTGGGATATGTTAATATCTGACAGCACAGTGTAGATAAACTGCTTTCTATTTTCAATAGAGGGAGAGTGGAAACGTTCCCATGGGAAATTTTACAATTGTTATAGGTTCTGTTCAAGGCCGTAACAATACAAGATGCAGAGGTTGTCACACACGGACTCAACAGCCACTGCGCTACATAATATTGATGTGACATTACTGCGCACATTATCCTTGTATTATGGCTGTTGTGTTAATTATTCTGGTGCTAACACATCACTGTTGTTGTCATGATCTGTGGGTATGTGGACCAACTGGGCCGTACCGCCGTAGCAGTATAGCAGCTGGCCAAACAGGGTACAAAGTCAATGTCTATAGTTCGGATAAAGGTACCTGTGGCAATACAGACAGTAGCGATGGTTTAGGCTCGGATGGAACTCTGACAGCAGGCAGACAACAGGTGTGGCGAAGCACAACGGGTGTAGCAGGCGACACAACACGACTCCAACTCTGTACAGCACAGGAACATGGAAGCACGGGATACAGGTAGTAGGAGCGGGAACACTGGAAACTGAAGAACACTCAAGGGACCATTTGCAGAGACTAACATGGGTAGGTACATACAACGCTCAGGCAATGAAGGAAGGGGCAGGGCCCTTCTTATAGTCCAGGGTGATCTGGGAGCAATCAGCTCAATCTCACGCATGTGTGCATTCTTTAAGGCTGGACTGTGCTCGCACGCGCACCCTAGTGGTCACTGTGGTCACTGCGGGACAGGACGGCCGCATGTGCTGTCATCTCTGGAGAGAAAGGCGTCAGCAAGATGAGAAGAGTTTGTGGTCAGTGACCGCAGACTTTACATGTTTGGTTCATAGCAATTAGCGGTGTTATCATAGTGTTTAACCCCCTCCCGACATTTGACGTATCCATACGCCAAAGTCGGGTAGGGGAAGTATGGAGCGGGCTCACGGAGTGAACCCGCTCCATACGATGCGGTGTCGGCTGTTTGTTACAGCCGACACTTCAGAGTAACCAGCGGCATCTTGCTCGAGCACGATCCCGCTCGTTTAACTCGTTAAATGCTGCGGTCAATAGCGACCGCAGCATTTAAATCATTACAAAGAGCGGGGCGACCCCCTCTAACATCTCATCACGCCCCCGCAATGCAATCGCGGGGGGTGATGGTTGCTATGGCTGCCTGGGGGCCTAATGAAGTCCCCCAGGTCCGCCATCTTTGTGCACCTATTAAGCCCTGCATCTGGCAGGGCTTAATAGATGGCTGTCAGAATCACGATGTACTGCAATACATTAGTTTAAGTAATTTAATTAAATTAAATAAAGGTTTTTTTTGTGTAAATAAATAAACAGAATTGGTAATGCCGCGTCCGTAAAAGTCTGAACTATTACAATATATCATCATTTAACCTGCACAGTGAACGCCGTAAAAAAAAAAAATTGTAAACGCCTGAATCTCTATTTTTTGGTCACCTAATCTCCCATAAAAAATTAAATAAAAAGTGATCAAACTGTTGCATGTACACCAAAATGGTATTATTAAAAATGGCAGCTTATCCCCCAAAAAATAAGCCCTCATACCACTTAATCGACAAAAAATAAAAAAGCTATGGCTCTCGGAATTTGGCGACACAAAATAAATTTTCTGTTTTACACTTAGATTTTTACTTGTAAAAGTAGTAAAATTTAGAAAAAACTATATATATTCGATATCGCCTTAATCGTATTGACCCACAGAATAAAGTTAACATGATGTTTTAATTGCACAGTGAACTCCGTAAAAACGGCGCGCAAAAAACCATGGAGGAATCGCTGTTTTTTTTCTTTTTTTACCCCACAAATAATTTTTTTCCCGTTTCCTAGTACATTATATGGCAAAATAAATGGTGCTACGAAAAAACTACAACTCGTCCCGCAAATATCAAGCCTTCATAGTACTATATCGACGGAAAAATAAAGATGTTATGGCTTTTGGAAGGTGGGGAGGAAAAAACGAAAATGAAAATCGGCGGGAAGGGGTTAAAGGAACAGTGTTACCCCAAAAAAATTTTAAGATGTTAAAGATGTTAGTGCTTTATTAAAAACGTTTGGATTAATTTGTGTGTTTGTGCGTTACTTTTTTTTATTTTTACACTTTTTCTTCCCTATGGGGGCTGCCATTTTTTTTTCCATTTCTGCATGTGTCGATTAACGACACATACAGACATGGAATACGGCAGCTCCAGTCCCATAGGGACTGCGAACGTGGCCCGTTCCATCCACTATCGTGTACGCCGCTGTGTGGGAACGGCGCATGCGCCGCTCCCACACAGTTCAATTTGAAATGCGCGCCGTCCGGCGCCATTTTCCTGTGGACCGGAAGTCGCGGCCGGACAGTAAGATTACTACTTCCGGTCGCGGCTTCCGGACTTGTGCACATGGAGCAGCGGCAGCAGACGGAGCGGATGGACCAGAGGGAGCGGCGGCGACTGGAGCAGGTAAGTTATTTCTATGTATGTTCGTGTTTCAGTGTGTGTTTACTACTGTATGTAAACCTACTACACTGTGTGTTAGCTCAAAAAATGGCGACACACAGTGTAGGAGGTTAGACCGTTCGAATCCCTAGTTTCTCCCGGCACTAGCCAGGATAAAGGAGGGGGGGATTCTGAGAGCTCACTAGAGCGAGGGATTTTTACCCAATTTTGCAGCATAAAGCAATGTGGTTGCTTTACCACATGCAATGCTGCAATTTTGGGAATGGCTCCATCTAGTGACCAGTGCTGGGAAATATTATAAATTGAATCCAATTTATAATATTTCCTGACTCGTGAAAAAAAAAAAAAAATTAGAACAATGTTTAATCACCTACACACTAATTGTTTGACTAAAAAAAACAAAACATGTTTTGCTGGCAACACATTCCCTTTAATAACCCTGTTCCAGGTGTATTATTCCCATACTGTGATAACACTGTGTGCAATAACCCTTTGCTTTGAATTCACAGTGTCATTATTCATGTACTGTGACATCACTGCGTTTGTTATTCCTGTTTCATGACATCCCATTGTGCATTATCACTGTATTTTAATACTTTGTGATCATTACTACTGTGCTTTGACATCACTATGTGCATCTTCCCTTCAGAGACGTATTACTGTGTTTATTATCCCTGTGCTGTGAAATCACTGTTTTTATTTTCACCGTGTTATGACATCACTGTGTTTATTTTCCAATATTGTGAAATCACTGTATTTATTATTCCTATGCTGTAACATCCCTGTGTTTATTATGCCTGTATGTGACATTGCAGAGTTTATAATTCCTGTACTGTGACATCACTGTGTATTATTCTCCCTCTGCTGTGATATCACTTTTTTTTTTTACCCCTTGTGAGACAGTGACAGGTAAAGTCATTGAGGGAAGGTACATTTCCCCTAGAATCCTGTCATATGTATCCTAGGCTCCAGGGAATGAGTAGTTTTTGCAATAGAAAGCTCTAGCTTTCCAATCTCGGCTTAAGGAAAAGCCGGAAAAAGGGCCTGGAGTTGGATTGGAGAAGAGCAGGGCGGGTTCCCCAATCCCTAGTCCATCTCTGTTTGTAGGACAAGGCTGCTGCTCAATTAGCTGCACCTGCAGCCTGTGTATAAAAAGGTGGAGACACAGAGTGTGTGAGTCTCACCCCTGACTCAGACTGGAGACTACTAAGGCTGGAGTAGCCTGTATTCTATGTGAGTAAAAACCTGTGTTAATTTGTGTCCAGTGCCTGGTAGGAAGGCACTCGGTATAGTTAGATAATATCTTGTTTAGTTAGTGCTCAGACGAGCAGGATTTATTTTGTATTTTGCCTTGTTGTACAAGAGGCTATTTCTTCGACAAGAATAAAACACAGGCAAAGCCCTGTTATGACTTTTAATGCACGGTGTCCCTGTCTCTGGCTACAAAAAACCGCTGTACCAACCTCTCCTGATGCTAAACCCTCACATATGGTGGCCGATGCGGGCACGGTCTTAAAGAGACATACACCTATTTAAAAGGACTTTTGCTGCTCCAAGTGGAAAATCGTTGCTAGGGGCAACAACACGATTTTTTCTCCCCGAGAGTGCTTGGAAGTGTATGGCTTGGGTGAAGGCGGCAACAGAGCTAAAAGAGACTGTTAAAATGGATGAAATACTTAAACAGCTGATTCAGGCTAATATCAACCAGGGGAAGATAAGCACAGCTCTGCAAGAAGCCAGCGCGACTTGGCGAATGGTGCATGAGGAAGCCATGTGTGCACAGGCTGAAACCAATATTCTGCTGGGTGAAGCACACAGACTGGCCTTAAAAGAACAGCAGCAAATTAATCGCTATTTGCAAGACCAAATTCAGGCCTCAGTGGAGAGGTCAGCGGGGCCTCATGGTTTGCGCCAAACCACTCGTGCAGCGGTACAGACATCTCTGCAGAAGATGACATTCACCGACGACGTTGAGGCCTATCTCATGGTATTTGAGCAAGTGGCAGAACGAGAGAAGTTACCTTCAGATCAGTGGGCAGCAGTGGTGGCACCTTTCCTAACCGGAGAGCCGCAAAAGGCGTACTTTGATCTCAATGAGCAGGATGCCAAGGATTACTCCAAGCTGAAGGGTGAGATCCTTGCCCGTCTGGGTGTTAATATGAATGTGCGTGCTCGACGGGTGCACAACTGGACTTTAGTGGAACACCTACCTGCGCGATCACAAATGCATGTTCTTGTCCATCTTGCAAGGAAATGGCTACAGCCAGAGGAATCAACCCCTGCGCAGATCGTGGAGAGAGTGGTGCTTGACAAATACATCCGCTCCTTACCACCGAAGGTTCAGCGTTGGGTCGGTCAAGGAGATCCTACAGATGCGGAACAGCTGGTGAACCTGATTGAAAGGTACAGAGCTACTCAGGATCTACTCCAAGAAGTACCGCCTGGATTTTCTAACCACAGGAACAGCAAATCGTGCGGAGCACCCGGTAAGACTGTTCCATTTACTAGAGGGGTGAGAAATGTCTTTAAGGGAGGTGGCTCAGAAGGGTAGCAGACGGAGGGAAGAAATCCCAGAGAGACACTGAAGGCCAGACCAGGGTCTCAAGTTGGGGACCGGGGCCGCATACAGTGCTGGCGGTGTTATGGACCTGGGCATATTGCTGCCAATTGTCCCCTGACTAAGGAGCCAATGGAGTGTGATGCAGCAAGGCGAATATCCTTGTTTGCACGTCCTGTTTGTTCTGCTGAGACTGTTTACGAGACTGAGCAACAAATGTGTGTCGTAAAAGTGGAAGGGTGTAATGTGAGTGCCTTGCTGGATTCTGGGAGTCTGGTTACCCTGGTGCATGCCAGCCTGATAGACCCTGGAACATTCAGCGGACATAGTATAGGGGTCCTGTGCATACATGGGGACACTAAAGAATACCCCACCGCTTTGGTCACTCTAGAGACTTCCTGTGGAACCGCTTGCCATGAAGTGGGTGTGGTCAAGTCCCTGATGCACAGTGTGATCCTGGGGAGAGACTTCCCAGTGTTCTGGGACATGTGGAGGAAGAAATATGTAACCTCCACTGTAAATGTTAATGATGGTATTAATGTGTGCGCTGTGATTAGCCCAGAACCCTTTAACGAGGATGCTGAGGTGCCAGCAGTAGGGGTGACCACTGAGCCTGATAAATTTCCTCTGTCTGTTTTTGCTGGTGAAACAGATGAGCAGGAGGAAATTTCTGAGATACCAGAGTTAAATGTATCACGTAACAATTTTGGGACCGCTCAACTTAGCGATCCCACATTGGTAAAAGCCAGGGAAAATACTAAGGTATTAAATGGAGTGCCTCAACATCCAGGGGCTGATAAGGAGTTTCCACACGTGGCGGTTAACCAGGATTTGCTGTATCGGATAGATAACGTACGTGGGGAGGTTGTTGAACAGCTGGTGATACCCCAACCGTATCATAGAACGGTGTTGGACCTGGCTCATAAACACGTGCTGGGTGGACATCTAGGTTGCGAAAAGACCAGAGAGCGTATCTTACAATGATTCTCCTGGCCGGGGGTATATACGGAAGTTCAGAGGTATTGCGAGTCCTGCCCGGAGTGTAAGATAACGGCTCCTATGCCACATTTTAGGAGTCCGCTGGTGCCTTTGCCTATCATTGGGATCCCTTTTGAAAGAATTGCCATGGATCTGGTCGGCCCTTTAGTCAAATCCTCTAGAGGACATCAATATATCCTAGTGGTGTTGGACTATGCCACACGCTACCCTGAGGCAGTGCCTTTGCAAAATTTCTCTTCAAAAGCCATTGCAAGAGAGTTGTTTTACATGTTTTCCCGTACTGGTTTACCTAAGGAAATCCTTACCGATCAGGGAACTCCCTTTATGTCCAAAATCACCAAGGAATTATGTAAACTGCTGAAAATTAAACACCTGCGTACCTCTATATATCACCCTCAAACTGATGGTCTTGTCGAAAGATTCAATAAGACATTAAAAGGCATGTTGAGGAGGGTCGTTAGTAAGGATGGGAAGGATTGGGACTGTCTTCTGCCCTATTTGATGTTCGCTGTACGTGAAGTTCCTCAATCATCCACAGGGTTTTCTCCTTTCGAACTTGTATACGGCAGACAACCCCGTGGTCTCCTGGACATAGCCAAGGAAACCTGGGAGCAAGAGTCCACACCTTATAGGAGTGTAATTGAGCATGTCACGTTGATGCAAGACCGAATCGCTGCGGTCATGCCGATAGTTAAGGAACACTTGGAGCAAGCTCAGGATGCTCAGAGCAGGGTGTATAACCGAACTGCTAAAGTTAGAAATTTTAACTCTGGTGATTGAGTGTTGGTCTTAGTGCCAACCGTAGAAAGCAAATTTCTTGCTAGATGGCAAGGGCCGTATGAGATAATTAAAAAGGTGGGGGATGTAAATTATAAAGTTTACCAACCAGGTAAAAGGAAGTCAGTGCAGTTATACCATGTAAACTTAATTAAGCCATGGAAAGAAAGAGAGACCCTCGTGGCAGTAAGGACCCCCTATAGTCCTAACCCAGATGTGTATGTGTCAGAATCTCTCGCAAAGCCACAGAAACAGGAGACAAAAGAGTTTGTGCAGAGAAACACAGACGTGTTTTCAGAACTGCCAGGACAGACCAGTATAATAAAACATGACATTGTGACCGAGCCTCAGGTTCGGGTCCACTTGAAACCTTACAGAGTCCCTGAAGCTCGTAGACAAGCCATATCTGAGGAGGTCAAGAAAATGCTAGACCTTGGGATTATTGAAGAGTCAAAAAGTGAATGGTCAAGTCCCATTGTATTGATTCCGAAACCAGATGGGTCATTACGTTTCTGTAACGACTTCCGCAAGTTAAATAAGATGTCAAAGTTTGACGCATACCCAAGCCAAGAGTTGACGAGTTAATAGAGAGACTGGGCCATTCAAGGTATTTTTCAACACTTGATTTAACCAAAGGCTATTGGCAAGTACCCCTCACGGAGGGCGCCAAAGAGAAAACTGCGTTCATCACCCCGGATGGTCTATTTCAATATATTTGTTTACCATTTGGGCTACATGGGGCTCCAGCGACCTTTCAAAGGTTAATGGACATAGTCCTCAAACCCCATCGTCGGTATGCTTCGGCATATCTGGACGACATTATAATCTAGTGATGACTGGGAAAGCCACTTACCAAAAGTACAAGCAGTACTAAACTCCCTCAGAGCCGCGGGGTTAACAGCAAACCCAAAGAAATGTTCCTTAGGCTTGGAGGAAGCACGGTATTTGGGGTACATAATTGGGAGAGGGGTGATAAAGCCACAGGTCAACAAAGTTGAGGCTATCCAAAACTGGCCCCAGCCCTCAACCAAAAAGCAGGTCAGAGCTTTTCTAGGAATTGTAGGTTATTACCGCAGGTTCATTCCAAACTTTGCAGCACAGCAGCGCCCCTGACAGATCTTACCAAGGGAAGTAAGTCTGTCATGGTCAAGTGGGACACGAAGGCTGAAAGCGCCTTTCAAGAGTTGAAATTGGCCCTGTGTAACCAACCAGTCTTAGTCACTCCTGACTTCAAAAAGGAGTTTGTTGTCCAAACTGATGCTTCTAATGTGGGGCTCGGAGCAGTTCTGTCACAAGAGGTGGGTGGTGAGGAACATCCTGTGACCTATTTGAGCAGAAAACTTACCCCGGCTGAGAAAAACTATAGCATAGTTGAACGGGAGTGCTTGGCAATTAAGTGGGCACTTGAGTCCCTGAGATATTATTTATTGGGTCGTCGGTTTAGGTTGGTTACAGACCACTCTCCTCTTACGTGGATGTGTCAAGCTAAAGAGAGAAATGCAAGAGTTACACGGTGGTTTCTTACTTTGCAGAACTTCAAATATACTGTGGAACACAGAGCAGGAAAACTGCAGGGCAATGCTGACGCTTTGTCTAGGACACACTGCCTTGTAGCTAAATGTGTCCGATCCCACGGGCTCGAACAGAGGAAGAGGATATGTGAGACAGTGACAGGTAAAGTCATTGAGGGAAGGTACATTTCCCCTAGAATCCTGTCATATGTATCCTAGGCTCCAGGGAATGAGTAGTTTTTGCAATAGAAAGCTCTAGCTTTCCAATCTCGGCTTAAGGAAAAGCCGGAAAAAGGGCCTGGATTTGAATTGGAGAAGAGCAGTGCGGGTTCCCCAATCCCTAGTCCATCTCTGTTTGTAGGACAAGGCTGCTGCTCAATTAGCTGCACCTGCAGCCTGTGTATAAAAAGGTGGAGACACAGTGTGTGTGAGTCTCACCCCTGACTCAGACTGGAGACTACTAAGGCTGGAGTAGCCTGTATTCTATGTGAGTAAAAACCTGTGTTACTTTGTGTCCAGTGCCTGGTAGGAAGGCACTCGTATAGTAAGATAATATCTTGTTTAGTTAGTGCTCAGACGAGCAGGATTTATTTTGTATTTTGCCTTGTTGTACAAGAGGCTGTTTCTTTGACAAGAATAAAACACAGGCAAAGCCCTGTTATGACTTTTAATTCACGGTGTCCCTGTCTCTGGCTACAAAGAAACCGCTCTACCAACCTCTCCTGATGCTAAACCCTCACACCCTGTACTAGGACTTTACTGTATTAAATATTCCTGATGATATCACTGTGTGGATTTTCAGGAGCATTAATATATGTGGTGCCGAGATTTTACCTGTAACTAGCACCTAATGTTGCCCAAGGGCTTCTTTACCACATTACAGGAGACCAGTACTATAAATTGCATGTATAGTTTTGGGAGCACTTTTACGACCGTGTGCGCCGGCCGAGTCCCGTCAGTGAAACTAGGAAAGATATAAAAAGGGCTATCTTTCTTCAGATCAGAGACTCGGATCATTTTTCACGGACCCAATTGACCCGCTAAAGTGAATGGGTCCATGAAGACTATCAAGTGCAACTCGGATGCCATCAAAAACGGTCGTGTGCATGAGGCATTACAGATTTTGCATAAAAGAGGGCCATACACTCGACCTGCCTCTGCTCCCTATCTTACAACTTAAATTTGCCTTTTTCTCTATCGGACCACAATTTACTAACATGTTTTTCTTTTCCCTTCAACTGACTCCCACCCCAGTCCAGACCCTAGCGCACCCTCGTATGAACCTTAAATGTCTTGATTTTCATGACCTCTCAGACTCTCTATTACTCTCCACCATATCCTTACTTACGTAAAAGTCGCCATTGTTTTCTACAGCACCACAGATTTAGCTCTCAACTCAGTTGCCCCTCCCACACACAACAGAACGCAACAAATCAATAGGCAGCCCTGGCACGCCAATCTGACAAAAGACAAGAATTAATTTCCAAAATACTAATCATGATTTACACGGCACTCCATAATCTGCCGCCTCTAAACATCTCTGCCCTAATTTTCCGACCTCTCTCCACAGGCAATCTCCGGTCCTCAAAAGATCGTTTCTACTCTTCTCTAGTCTGCTCCTCACATCATCGCTTTCAAGATTTCTACTGTGCATCATTAATACTTTGGTACTTGCTACTGCAACACGTCAGACTCTCCCACCATCCAAACCTTTAAAAGCAACCTGAAAACCACCTCTTTAGAAAAGGTTACAACCCACAATAACCATGCCGCCTCTACAATATAAGAACAGCTTCTACCCTCGCCAATTGTCTCTTTTCCTTCCCTCGTAGATTGTAAGCCCAGGGCTTTCACTCCTTTTGTACCAGTCTGTCACTCAGCAAGCTCATGTTTATTTTACTTGTTGTTTTTATTGTCTCATATTATGCATTTAACCCTTTTAGGACAAGTGACGGGTATATCCATCACAAGCAGGAGCTAGTGCCCGCATTGTGATGAACACATCCGTTACACTGATCTCGTGGGTACTGCTACTGTACCCACGAGATCAGCGGCAGCCACACGGCTGTAATACACAGACAGGCTCCTGCCGCAACTGCTAGAATGGAAGAGCTATCCAATTCCGGCAGTTTAACCCATTAGATGCCGCTATCAATAGTGACCGCGATCCCCTCATCGGCACACCTGCGATGCGATCGTGGGGCGCCGATGGGTTACTATGGCAGCCGTGGGCCCATCAAAGGCCCACAAGGCTGCCTTCAAAAACTGCCTATTAGGCCATGCCAGAGGAATGGCCTAATAGATTACCTGTCAGTTTTACTCTGACAGGCAATAATGCTTTGGTATACTAAGTATACCAAAGCATTATATCTGCGATAAGAAGATCGCAAAGTGAAGTCCCCTAGTGGGACTAAAAAAAAAAATTTGAAAACTGTTAAATAAAGTTTATGAAAAAAAAAAAAAAAAGATTACAGTAAAAATTGGTTTTATTTAGTAAAAGTATAAAAAAAATAACACACACACATATATAATAATAATAATAATAATAATAATCTTTATTTATATAGCGCCAACATATTACGCAGCACTTTACAATTTAGAGGGGACATGAAACAAACGATCATAATGACTCGAACAATGAAACCATCGGATGAAAGATGTCCAAAAAAAAGAAATGCAAAAAACAACGTCAAATTTTTTTTCCCCAGTCTCTCCACAAAAAATTAAATTAAATTTAATCAATAAGTCCCATGTATCCCAAAATAGTACTAATGAAAACTACAGCCTGTCTTTCAAAAAAAAAGCCCACATATGGCTCCTGAAAACAAGTCATTTTTTTTAAAAGGGTTTTTATTGTGCAAACATAGAATAACATATAAAACCTATACATATTTGGTATCCCCATAATCGGGCCGACCCATAGAATAAAGGTAACATGTTATGTATGCAGCATAGTAAATGGCGTAAATTTATAACGTGAAAAACAATGCTGGAATACCTGTTTACTTTCAATTCCCTCGTAAAATAAAGTTAATAAAAGTTAATCAATATATTATATGCAAAAATGGTGCAATTGGAAAATACAACTCGTCCTCCAAAAAACAAGCCCTTACACGGCTATGTCGGCGGAATAAAAAAAAAGTTATGAATCTTAGAATGCGACAGTGAAAAAACAAAAAATAATCCTTGGTCATTAAGGCCAAAAATGGTATGGCCATTGAGGGGTTAAGCCCTACCGTATTTCATATGTGCAGCGCCCTGAAGTATTCCACCTCAAGTGCTCTTTTCCACTTGAGTTGGAACAGTGCTGCATTACTGCAGCACGGCCGCTATACTGTGACTGGAGCCTTCTGCTTTCGGCACCGACCACTGCATAGCTTTTGGAGCCCAGATGCAGCCGGAGCAGCTGATTGGTGCAGGGTCTGGGTGTCTGTAATAATAAAAATAATCATCTTCAAGTTAAGCTGATTGCACTCACAATATATATATATATATATATATATATATATATACAAATCGAAAAATGAGCAGCAACTCCAAGGTTCAAGTGACAAAATGGGTACTTTATTGCCCGTGCAGCGTTTCAGCTCCGTCCACTGGAGCCTTTCTCAAGCAGGAGAAAGGCTCCAGTAGACAGAGCTGAAACGTCGCACGGGCAATAAAGTACCCATTTTTTCACTTGAACCTTGGAGTTGCTGCTCATTTTTCGATTTGTATGTACTTGGAACTTGGTCTGTTCCTCAGAGCTTGCACCCACACGCTGCCAGTGCTGCCTGACTTTGTATATACCTATATATATATATATACTGTATATCTGTATTTGAACACAATTTTAGGAGTTTTATTTGTTAATTCATTAAAAGATCAGATTACTGTCAGAAGAAATTGATTAAGAACTAATTTTTACAGTAAAATGAAGTGCCTTTTCACTTATCTTCACATTAGAAAAAGTTACACTAATTGTTTAGTAACATCGTGGTTCTGTAAATGCTGACTGGTACTTTTCATTTTCTTTTTAAGGAAATTTTAACACTGATTGATTAAAGATCCTCTTAGACCACAAAGGTTAAAGATGCAAAGTGAAAGTTGGAATACATGTTTGACACTGATAAAATACACTACAATAAGTAGTCCAACCAAATGGCTACTTCTCATCCTGTGATAACCAATATATTACTAAAACTGTCTAAAGGATAAAAGGACAAATTAAATCCATTAATCAAACATATCTACTCTAAACAGTTGCTCCACAGAGATGAACAAATGAAAAATTTACTGTTTGCCTTTTATGCTTGCTAAGACTCCAGGAGGAAATCAATTACAATACCTGAGACCAATGCCAGGCCTGATATTTTGAATATTGTTTATTTAGATTTACAAATGTCATGAAGTATATTAGTAAATTATATTAACTCTTTATTATTGACTTCTTGCCCTACTGTGCTAAATGCACCATATTACATAATGATTGTTCCAATCTAGTTAACACAACAGACTCAGGAAATAAAATAGATCTTCACCTCTATTTGATTTGCTTTTATTGAATTCATAGATGTAAACATAATTTATAGGTCAGCAATAGACTGTATAGATCCTTGCATTAAACTAGTTTGTTTTTTCTCGAGGGTCAGCTACCATCTATGCATGGTAAGAAGCTCATCACCAAGCACAGGCTGAATGACTGACCGGCTGGAAAGTGTGAATTGTAGCATCTAAGTATTCTTCACATACAGCTTCCAATAGTTAGAGAGGGCTGACGGTGAGCGCAATATCATTATTTTATGTTGCAACCTGTATTTGTATGAGCAGAAGTCCCACAGGTAAAGATAACCGTGTGATATATTCTGAAGAATAGAAAATGCCGCTTTTAGGATTTGCTAGGTCACTAAGGGGGAGTTTACACAGCATTTACACTGTCTATTGACAGGCAGAAAAATGATTCCTTAAAATTTCTTCAGGAGTTTTGAGCCAGATTTTGAATTGCCACCTTATTTTGAAGCTTTGTTTTCCCGTTTTTTGCCCACAGCTGTTAAATGTAATGCAAAAAAAGTGGGCAAAAAAATGCAGCAAAAACATTCCAAACAAGTACCGCAGTTTTTTTCTGCCTCACATTGATTTCAAAGGGAGATCAGAGGAGAAAACCACTCTAAGAAAGAGCATGCCGCTTTTTTTTTTTCCACGAGCAGGCAAAAACTGGTCTGAAAAATAAAAGTCTCTGGCTCACAATGAAATCAATGGGGGCGATTTGGGGTGTTTCTTGGCACTGATTCTGACGCAGTGTGAACTACTCCTAGCAGTTGTAAGATTCATTTAAACTCGGTTCACATTGGTGCCAAGGTTTTTCTTTCTACAGGGGCCATGTCATATATTATAAGTTCATTGTGTAAAGGATATTAATGGATTCAATGGGTCCAGTGGGTGTATGCTTTTCCTTTTACAGGAAATTTGAGTGCAGTCCACTATTCTGGCCATCAAAGAGCTAAGAAAGTATGACAAAACAGTCTCCCTAAAAAAAAAAAGCCTGTCTTTTTGTTTTTCTTTTATTAATTTTTATTAGAAAAGGAGATTGGTTAATACATAACCATTTATAACAATAATAAATAAAAAATCCTCTCCTAATTACCCTGTGCATACCATCCCCTGGTGGACTGGAGAGCAAAAAAAAATGCCACGTCTATTTCTCTACTTCCCTTGTTAGGGAATTCAGAGTTAAAAGAGGGGTATCTTCTGTTAAGCGAGCCCATCTCTTGACCAGAGTTGAGAGAGTTGAGTTCCAAAGAGCATCCCTGACTCTTCAGGACCTGTCCTGCATTATACAAACATCCCATTGATATGAATGGGCACTGTGTAATGCTTAATTTCACCTGTGGTGGTGCTCCAGGGAAATTGAATGCTGAACACCAGGTTTTCCCAGAGAGTACAGCAGATCGCTTTATGATCGGCTTATTGTCATGAGACCCCACTAACAAGTAAGGATTATCCAAAACCAAAAAAACTATTAAAGTCCAGTTGGTAAAAAGTAAAAACACGCCCAGTTGTCTATTAAGAAACAAATAAGCATAAATCTAAAATTGCTCATAACTTGGTGAAAAATGATCGTTTTTCTAAATAAAAACCACTGCTGTTATCTACATTACAGCGCCGATCACATTATGTAGGAGATAGGGCACTTATAATGTGGTGACAGAGCCTCTATGGCAGGCATGTACATTAGTTATATATCCCTTGCAGTGGCCAGCTACAACTTCTCCTGGGACTAACAGCTCATCGTGGCCAGTTCAACAGGTTGTTTTTTTTTACTTGGAAATATAAAGATAGGGCCAACCTCTTGAGTGATTTTTCTACGACAAACAGCATGTACCGTGCATAATGTACTAAGTTTTGTGCTAAGCTGAACAGAAGGTCAAGAATATGTACTGGGCATGTGCAGTACGTTGGTTTTTGAGAAAATATGTTGCTTCTATTGCAAGTTCCCATGAATTGCCACAAGAGGTCCTACCTGGAAGAGACTACACATCACTCAAGTACTAAACAACCTCTGTAAAGCAAAACCGTACATAGAGGATAATGTGATATTGTGTAAATATTAACTATCTAAGTGTAGATAGTATTGTAAACAAAGTACTCGGCACACCAAATTGGAGTGAAATTCTTATTCTTTTTATTATCATAATAAAAAGAATAATAATTTCACTCCAATTTGGTGTGCCGAGTACATTGTTGACAATATTGTTCTATTGGGTCCCTACTCGTGTGCCCACTATTACCTGGTGCTGTCCGAACCTTCGACAACTAAGTGTGCATAGTAATTTGTCGACTTCTTACAAGTCATGAGGTTATCTACAACATTTTTCGTCTGCCAAGGTGTGCTGACAGCTCTTGTTTGTTTGTTGATTTAGATAATCATAATTTACACCGGACTAGCATTTAGGTAAATGACAGAATTAACAAATGTTTGATTTATCTCTTGTTACTGAGCTATTAAATCTCTGGTTGGCAATTATCTCATGTGCAGAACATTTAAAGACGTTATAAAACAAATTAGGTGTTTGCCAACAAGTGTCTCGATTGCTCAGCAGCAAAAAAATATTTGCATTTATCATGTATTCATGTGTTTTATTTTTGTCACGGTTGATGTTATTGACCTTAGAGTTGCAATGTGCCACCAAATTACAAAGTTACTGTTGACTTTAAAATGTTTTCTTTCAGGGAATAAATATTACCTGGTTTGAAAAAAAACAAAAAAAAAAAACCTGCATTCTCACAAATTATTTTTGCTGAATTCTTAGTTATTAGAGGAGGACCCCCCCCCCCCCGTTCAGGAATCTCATCTCTTATCCAAAAGGGAAGAGCCATTAAATGTGTATGTCTCTCCTACTGGAGGACATGGTGTATTACATAGACAGCCCATTAATTTTTATGGGTACTGTGTAATGCTTCATTTTGCCTGTGGTGGTGCTGCAGGGAAATTGAACTCTTGCTCCCGGCTATTCCTCAGTTTGCAGCTGATTGCTAGAGGTCCCAACCACAGGGCACCCTGTGATCATCTTATCATCAGAGAATGCTTGCAACAAAAATGGATTTTCGAAAGCGGAAAACCACTTTCAGTGCAGAAAAATATTTTTATGAAATGTGTTAGTCTCGAATATATAAAATATCATAATATATGCTGTTTAATTTGGATTGCCACCTAACGGATGCTATTCTTTTTGAGCACCATTCTGTTAAATCAACGTACTCAGAAAATGTGTCAACTTATTATTTTTACAGGGTAAATGTCTAGGGGAAAGAAAGTGGACATACTATGTTACTATTAGATTAGGTTTATAGCTAATCAGGGAAGCGGATTCTAAAGTTGTAAGGGACCTTTTACACCGGCCAATTTGGACAGTAAAAATAAGCACCGATCAACGAGATAGCTTGTTGATCGGTGTTCATTAGCTCCTTTCACGGTGTTCATTTGCTCGTCCCCATGCATTTCCGTCATGTCGGCTGCACATCTCCCTGTTTACCAAGGGAGATGTGCTGCCGACAACGATAATATTTTGTGCAGCATAAACAATACGATTAGCCGATGAACGAGTTTTTACACAGGGCAATGATCGGGAACGAACGTTCATATAACCGAACCGCTGTTCCTCCTCACTATTGCCTTCAGTGAGGAGGACCTTGAATGGAGCGTCAGTTGAGCATACGTCCATTGCTCCATTCAATGTCTATAAGAATGACTGAAACAGCCTGTAGTGCTTGCTCGACCACCACTCCATTCAATGTTCTACTCACTGAAGTCGAGCAATATCACGAATGGAAAATACTTTCTTGCGGATCTCATCAGAAAGCTGTTTCATTTTGGCTGTTTTTTAACCTAGAATTGGATTTCAGAAATGTCAGTATAGAATATGGCTTTGGTCATATGTGAATAATAAATTATATATATATATATATATATATACTGTATATCCCTGGACATGTACTGTACATGTTTCATTGTCTAACAACACAGAATCACAGTGAATTTGATTAGTCTTTTCTGCCAACTACTAATTTCATGTGAGAATTGACCAGTGAGTCTGTGTAGATAAGTCTCTATCAACTTTGGACAAGTACACACGATAATTTTTTCCAAATTTTTCTTTATAAAACTGTTCAAGTTGCTTAGGAAGGGTAACTGGACAGCCACCAATTCTTTAAAATTTGGCCATTACATGATCCTTTGTAGTTGTGGCTATCGTCTTGAATTGATGTAACTCTTCTCCAAAATCTCAGTTCCCTTGCAGACAACAGTAAATGTTCTTCCCGGATTTCCCAGTATTGTGCTGCACTCATTTTGGCTTCTAAGGCTAGGCTACACACAAATAGAGATGGAAATTGGCTATGACAGTGTTTTAGTCAATTCGCACCCACTTACCAAATTTTGAACCGGCAAACCATGAATAAACCTGTTTTTGGGGATACTTTTGTCATGTATGTCGATAAAGTTTTCTTCATCTCTCTTTGCAGCCTTTCTGTGACTATTTGCAAACAACTGGTCAGCCATGTCGTGGCAGCATGTATTATGGCGCTCCTATGGCTATGCTATGGCAAATGCACTGTGCTCCGGCACACCATTGGATCATAATACTATTGTTACAGGTTCTGGTGCCAAGGAAGTGGTTTATTCGTCCTTCCCCCTACTCCAACTCCCGCAGGCATGTGTCCATGTACAAAACATTATCACCCAAGGCATGGTGATAAGTACGGCACATGACAAGTACCATATTTGAAAAGGTAAATAATTTAATATAGGTTTATTATTAATTATTATTTTTTTAACATTATAAGGAATGGGTAAAATATAACCTCATCCTAGTAATTAGTAAAATGTTTAATTAAATATTGGTCATTCCTAATTTACCCCCGAACACCAGGCTGCCCTAAGTGAGGCTCATTTGGCACTGTACATGGCATCTTACAGAAGAATTAGTTGGTTGTAATTTAAAATAATTCTTTCTGTATCATATTAGCAATCAACTCTAACAGGGAACCTGTCACCAGCATTTCACTTATTAAATCAGCAATACCTGGTGGTAGTGGGTGAAAAATAAATTTTTATGTAACCTATAATTATCTTCTAAGTAGACTTTGTACCTTAACTACTCCATTTTTTTGTGTTTCTGTAATGTCGGGGTAGGGAAACAGACAAGTGAGCCCTAATCTACCCGCCACTCAGTCCCTGCCTACTTGCAACGACCCGCCCTAGGCGACGGGGTACAACTGGGCGACGGTCCCTACACTCAATAGGTGCACGACAGACAAACAGGCAAGGTTACAAAGAAGCCAGGGAACACCGTGAGCAACAAGCGAGGTGAACGAGCCGAGTCAAACTAGGAGATGAGCGAGGTACAAAAACGCAGAGCAGAAGAATGGTCAGTAAAGCCAAGGTCAATCACAAGCAGAGGATCAGTAGTTCAAGAAGCTGCAGCAGGGCCAGGAAACCAACAGAGAAGAATCACAAGCAAAGGGGGAACAGGAAAGGCAGGTATAAATAGACAGAGGGCGGGAGCTAGCTCCGTCTGGCCAGGCTGTGATAGGCTCTCCCACTCCTAAGCCTGCCATCCTGGGTGGTGGAAGATGGAGTCAGTCTCACAGACATAGAAGCAGGTGCAGACTGATTACCTATGGGCGTCGACACAGAAGTTGTGTCTGGCAGATCCTTTACAGTACCCCCCCTTTTATGAGGGGCCACCGGATCCTTTCTAGGTGGACCTGGTTTATTGGGGAAACGAAGGTGGAACCTCCTGAGCAATACCCCAGCGTGAACATCCCGGGCGGGTACCCAAGTCCTCTCCTCAGGCCCTTATCCCCTCCAATGAACCAGGTACTGGAGGGAGCCTTGGACCATCCTGCTGTCCACAATCTTAGCCACCTCGAATTCTACCCCCTCAGGGGTGAGAACAGGGACCGGAGGTTTCCTCGAGGGAGCCAAGGACGGGGAGCAGCGTTTAAGGAGGGAGGCATAAAACACGTCGTGTACTCGAAAAGACGGGGCAACTCCAGTCGGAAGGAGACAGGGTTAAGGACTTCAATGACCTTGTATGGCCCTATAAACCGGGGAGCAAACTTCTTGGACGAGACTTTAAGGCGCAAATTTTTTGACGATAGCCACACCAGATCCCCGACCACAAACAAGGGGTTAGCAGAACGTCTTCTATCTGCCTGAGTCTTTTGTATGCTCTGGGACGACTCTAGGTTCTTCTGAACCTGGGCCCAGACTGTGCACAGTTCCCGATGAACGACATCTACCTCGGGATTGTTGGAACTACCAGGTGAAATGGAGGAGAACCGTGGATTAAACCCAAAATTACAGAAAAAGGGGGAGACCCCTGACGAGTTACTGACCCGGTTATTAAGGGAAAATTCGGCGAGGGGAATGAATGAGACCCAATCATATTGACAGTCAGAGATAAAACACCTTAAATATTGTTGTAGAGACTGATTAGTCCTCTCAGTTTGGCCATTAGTTTCAGGATGGAAGGCAGAGGAGAAGGACAGATCAATCTCCAACTTTTTACAGAAGGCTCTCAAAACAATGAAACAAATTGTACCCCTCTGTCAGAAACAATATTGACAGGAACCCCATGGAGACGCAGTATGTGTTTGACAAACAAGGTAGCTAACGTCTTAGCATTGGGTAGTTTCTTGAGGGGCACAAAGTGGCACATCTTACTGAAGCGGTCTACTACAACCCACACCACCGACTTGCCTTGAGATGGAGGCAAATCGGTGATGAAATCCATGGAGATATGGGTCCAAGGTCTCTGGGGAACGGGCAAAGAACATAGTAAGCCCGCTGGTCGGGACCTGGGAGTCTTGGACCTAGCACAAACTTCACAAGCGGCGACGTAGGCATTAACGTCTTTGAGCAACCCAGGCCACCAATAGTTTCTGGCAATGAGGTGCTTGGTACCCAGGATGCCTGGTTTGGCCAGATAGTGCAGAGTCATGATTTTCCCTAAGTACCCTTAGCCGGAATTGCAGGGGAACAAACAGCTTGTTCTCAGGAAGGTTCCCGGGAGCTGAACCTTGATCAGCCGCAATTTCAGAGACTAAATCAGAATCAATAGAGGAAATAATTATACCTGGAGGCAAAACACAAGCAGGATCTTCCTCCGAAGGAGGGCTGGCCATGAAGTTACGCGACAGTGCATCAGCCTTAATATTTTTAGACCCAGCCCTATAGGTGACCAAAAAGTTGAATCTGCTAAAAAATAACGCCCATCGAGCTTGTCTCGTGTTTAGCCTCCGGGCAGATTCTAGGAAAACCAGATTCTTGTGGTTGGTAAGGACCGTTACCTGGTGCCTAGCCCCCTCCAGGAAGTGGCGCCACTCTTCAAATACCCATTTAATGGCTAAGAGTTCGCGGTTGCCAATATCATAGTTACTCTCAGTGGGCGAAAACTTCCTGGAGAAGTAGGCACAGGGGCGGAGATGGGTGAGGGACCTGGTACCCTGGGACAAGACAGCCCCCACTCCCACCTCGGATGCGTCAACCTCCACGATAAATGGCTCCATATGGTTGGGCTGAACCAGCACTGGGGCCGAGATGAAGCACTTCTTAAGCACCTCAAAACCTGGACAGCCTTAGGAGGCCAGTGGAGGAGATCAGCACCTTTGCGAGTGAGATCCGTAAGAGGCTTAGCGATGACCGAGAAGTTAGCAATAAATCTCCTGTAATGATTAGCAAACCCCAGGAAGCACTGTAACACCTTCAGGGAGGCAGGTTGTACCCATTCCGCCACAGCCTGGACCTTGGCGGGGGCCATGCGGAATTCATGAGGAGTGAGGATTTGACCCAAAAACGGTATCTCCTGCACCCCAAACACACATTTTTCGGTCTTAGCAAACAGTTTGTTTTCCCGAAGGGCCTGGAGCACCTTCCTGACATGCTCAATGTGGGAGGACCAGTCCTTGGAAAACACAAGTATGTCATCAAGGTACACTACAAGAAATACCCCCAGGTAGTCTCTTAAAACCTCATTTATGAAATTCTGGAAGACCGCGGGAGCATTACACAACCCAAAGGGCATGACGAGGTGTTCGAAATGACCTTCGGGCGTGTTAAACGCAGTCTTCCACTCATCCCCCTCTTTGATGCGGATAAGGTTATAAGCCCCCCGTAGATCAAACTTAGAGAACCATTGGGCCCCCTGAACCTGATTGTAGAGATCAGGAATCAAAGGAAGGGGATAATGGTTCCTTACAGTGACCTTATTCAAGTTTCGGTAGTCAATGCATGGCCTAAGACCACCATCCTTCTTCCCTACGACGAAGAAGCCAGCACCTACCGGAGAAGTAGAGGGGCGAATGTAACCCTTTGCCAGGCATTCCTGGATATACTCTCTTATGGCTTCACGTTCGGGACAAGAGAGATTAAATATCCTACCCTTAGGGAGATTAGCTCCTGGTACCAAATCGATAGCAAAATCGTATTCTCTATGAGGAGGTAACACTTCGGAGGCCTCTTTAGAGAAAACATCAGCGAAGTCCTGAACAAACTCAGGTAGAGTGTTCACCTCCTCAGGGAGAGAAATAGAATTAACAGGAAAACATGACATCATGCATTCATTACCCCATTTGGTAAGATCCCCAGTATTCCAGTCAAAAGTGGGATTATGCAACTGCAACCAGGGAAGGCCTAAAACCAAATCGGACGATAATCCCTGCATCACCAGTACAGAGCACTGCTCCAAATGCATGGAGCCCACAAGGAGTTCAAAAACAGGGGTATGCTGTGTAAAATAACCATTAGCAAGAGGAGTGGAGTCGATACCCACTACCGGGACAGGTTTAGGCAAATCAATCAATGGCATAGCTAGAGACATAGCAAATTCCACAGACATAATAGCAGAAGACCCTGAATCCACGAAGGCACTGCCGGTAGCAGACCTACCACCAAAAGAGACCTGAAAAGGAAGCAAGATTTTATTACGTTTCACATTTACGTGAAATACCTGTGCGCCCAAGTAACCTCCCCGATGGTCACTTAGGCGCGGAAGTTCTTCCGGCTGCTTATTCTTACGCCTAGGACAGTTGTTCACTTGATGCTTGTCATCCCCACAGTAGAAGCAGAGACCATTCTTCCTGCGGAACTCTCTACGGTGTTGGGGGGACACGGAGGCCCCGAGTTGCATAGGTACCTCCGAGTCTTCCGTGGAAGAACGAAGCAACGGAACCTCGGGAGGCATCATGGGGGAGTCAGAGGAGAAAACACAAACACGTTCAAGTCGTCGTTCCCTGAGACGTCGGTCAAGTCGTACCGCTAAAGCCATAACCTGATCTAGGGAGTCAGAAGAGGGATAGCTAACTAGCAGGTCTTTCAGGGCGTTCGACAGACCCAATCTAAACTGGCACCTTAAGGCAGGGTCATTCCACCGAGCAGCTACGCACCACTTCCTAAAGTCAGAACAATACTCCTCAACAGGTCTCTTACCCTGACGTAAGGTCACCAGCTGACTCTCAGCAAAGGCAGTCTTGTCAGTCTAGTCATAAATGAGCCGAGAGCAGAAAAGAAAAGATCAACGGAGGAAAGTTCAGGGGCGTCAGGAGCCAAGGAGAAGGCCCATTCTTGGGGCCAGTCCTGGAGCCGGGACATAATTATACCCACCCGCTGGCTCTCAGAACCAGAGGAGTGGGGCTTTAAGCGAAAATAGAGCCTACAACTATACCCGAAAGGAGAAAAAAGTCTTCCGGTCCCCTGAGAACCGGTCAGGCAACTTGAGGTGGGTTTCAAGAGGTGAGGTGAGGGGCACTACCAGGGTAGCATCAGGCTGGTTGTTCCTCTGAGCCAGGGCCTGGACCTGTAGGGAGAGGCCCTGAATTTGCTGAGCCAGGGTCTCAAGGGGGTCCATAGTAGTGTCAGGGACCAGGGTAGACTAGGCATATGGGCTTGTGATTATGTAATGTCGGGGTAGGGAAACAGACAAGTGAGCCCTAATCTACCCGCCACTCAGTCCCTGCCTACTTGCAACGACCCGCCCTAGGCGACGGGGTACAACTGGGCGACAGTCCCTACACTCAATAGGTGCACGACAGACAAACAGACAAGGGTACAAAGTGGTACAAATGGGGAAGTTGCCCACTGGAACACCATGAGCAACAAGCGAGGTGAACGAGCCGAGTCAAACCAGGAGATGAGCGAGGTACAAAAACGCAGAGCAGAAGAATGGTCAGTAAAGCCAAGGTCAATCACAAGCAGAGGATCAGTAGTTCAAGAAGCTGCAGCAGGGCCAGGAAACCAACAGAGAAGAATCACAAGCAAAGGAGGAACAGGAAAGGCAGGTATAAATAGACAGAGGGCGGGAGCTAGCTCGGTCTGGCCAGGCTGTGATAGGCTCTCCCACTCCTAAGCCTGCCATCCTGGGTGGTGGTAGATGGAGTCAGTCTCACAGACATAGAAGCAGGTGCATGTTAGGCAAGACTAAACGTGGACACCACAACACTACTCAGTTCTTTTGAAATCAACGGTTTACTGAAAATCACAATTTCAAAACAGGCCAAATAACAACAATACAGTATTCAAATCAAGTCTCTCAGTTGCTGAGGCACTCCCCCTCGTGGGAGCCCCACCCTTTCCTGGGTGGCTGCGCCTGGCGCTCACTGACCCGGCCCGGCGGGTCTCAAGAAGGAAATGGGCCGTCTCCGCGGATCACTGTGGTGCTACCACTCACACTGCGGAATCCCCAAAGGTGGAAGCTATGCCCCTCACCCTTTGGCTACGGCGTGAGTCCGGCGGATATATTACCGCGTGCGCCTCCGCGGGTCAGAGCGAGAGCTACTCACTACCACGCGGCATACCCCCCTTACCTCTGCTTTCTGCTCCTCTGTTGATGAAGATGACGTCTTTTCCCTTGTGCCTCCTGACACCGCTGAGCTGTAGTGAATGTCCAGCTAGTCCTCCTCCAGGAACGTTGAGCCAAGGATCCTTCTCCTACAAATGGCGGCAGCCTGGACACTTTCTTGTCCCCACTCAGCTCTGCATCCTCTCTCCCCCGAAGTCTCCTCCCTTCTCCTTCCTCTTCCTGGGGTGCCGCCAATTCCCCCTTCCCTCTCTCTCCGTCCGTCCTTTGGTTCCTCCTTTTTTCTGTCCTAATGGCCTGTCTGTTTCCTCACTCCTGCTGTGTTCCACTGCCCCCCAGTGGTCAATATTTCTAAGACATATGTCTAACCTTTGCTGCAAGCGGCCTGACGTCACACAAACGGGGGGAAACACGAGGCCCAGAAGGGGCTGAGAGCACAAATGGACACCTAAGGCTCGTGGAGATGGTGGGGACCGGAACCCTTATAACCTCCGCGGGAGGCGAGGGGGCTGCGACCCCTATCATGTCATGAGGGTGCAGGAGGCTGGTACCCCCATTACACATCTCCCTTGAGGAAATAGTGCAGTCCCCGGCACTACAGTCAAAATCCCTGTAACGGGACGGTAAGGTCCCTCTGTTCTCTCGACGGTGGTAACGTACCGTCCCTTCTTCTTGGTCCCCTTCAACTGTTGGTGAGGATGGGACATCTGCGACCGGGACCACTACCCACCATTTGCCACTAGGTTCAGCGGGGGTAGTGTCAGGTGCCGTAGCCGGTGTCCGTTCCCTCATCTGCTCAGCTGGAAACGAACAGGGTCTCAGCAAGTTTCGGTGTAGTTTGCATACCCTGCCGTTTCCGTCTTCTCGCTGTACTTCGTACACTGAGAGTTGTGGACTCGCTCCTCGGATAACGACATAGGGCACTCGCTCCCAACGTGGTTCCAACTTACTGGCTCGTTGCGCTTGTTTGTTGCGGACCAATACCCTGTCCCCAGGGTGGAATGGTTCTATGGGCCGGCTGGGTCCGGCCGTTATCGAGGGTTGTTCATGTCTCCTTGTTGCTTGTACTCGATCTCGAGCTCGCTGAATCCTGCGCTGGTGCTCCACTATCCACTGAGACGGGGTTCGCACACTATTTTCTTCAGGTTGCTCCATGAGTAAGGCTATTGGTAGGTGTCCCATTCGGCCAAACATGAGCTGATAAGGAGTGCATCCAGTAGTACTGTGTACGGTATTATTATATGCCCATACTACGTCCTCCACATAATTAGGCCACCGCTCTTGGTGATCGTCGCCCAAAGTTCTCAGCATCCCCAACAGAGTCCTGTTAAAGCGTTCACACGCCCCATTGCCCTGAGGGTGATAGGGCGTCGTTCGCGACTTCTGTATGCCGTGTAGCACACACAGCTCTTGAATCAGCTGTGATTCGAAGTTTGGACCCTGGTCAGTTAACAGTCTCTGTGGACACCCATAGGGCCGTATAACGTGAGTCCATATTAGTTTGGCTGTGGTGGGTGCTGTCTGGTCCCTGGTGGGGATGACGATCGCATATTTGGAGAAATGATCTACACACACCAATGCGTATTTGTGTCCGGAGGTCACTTCATGGACGGTAAGGAAATCCTTTGTTAACAGTTCAAAGGGTTCCCCCGTGTGTATGGCCTGCGGCACGGTAGTCTGCACTGGTCCTTTGTGGATAGCACAGTTGGTGCATGTCCGGCATATCCGCTCCACCGTCTCACTCAGTTGTGGGCTGTAGAAATAACCTCGAACCAGGGTCTCCGTTTTTACAGCGCAGAAGTGTCCTCCGACCTCATGTAGGGTCCGGCAGACTGACTCTACTTCTTTGATCGGCAACACCAATTGCCACACGACTCGTTGCTCTTTCGCCATCCAGAGCTGGCGGTAAATGACTCCACCTCGAAGGAGCAGCCGCTCCTGTTGTCTTGCAATTTGGCATCCACTTCGTGTCAGCTGAGCACGTTCAGACCCTGTCGGCTGCCATCTGGCCAGAAGCCACCCATGTAAATGTTGGAGGTCCTTATCAGACCTCTGTTTCTCCTGCCACTCTAGACGACTGTACAGTTCACCCACTTCGGGCCCTCCATTCCTGGCCTCCAGTTGCGTGACCCTGCTTGCCACCCGCAATGGCGGAATCTCCACCTCTTCCACTTCTTCATCCTGATCCCCGACAGGGTTCGTTGTTGGGTTCCGGGACAAGGCATCCGCATTGCCGTTGTTGCGCCCAGGCTTATAGCGAATTATATAATCGAACCGGGCGAGGCGTGCCACCCAGCGCTGCTCTAGTGCACCCAGTTTGGCGGTGTGTAGATAAGCAAGCGGGTTATTGTCAGTATAGATCTCTATCCGGCTTCCCGTCAAGTACTCCGCAAATCTTTCCGTAACGGCCCAGACTACAGCTAGGAGTTCAAGGCGAAAGGAACTGTAATTCAGGGGGTTCCGCTCGGCAGGCCTCAGACTCCGGCTACCGTACGCGATCACCCTTTCCACTCCATATCTCTTCTGTGACAGCACCGCTCCCAAACCGTGCAGGCTAGCATCAGTATAGAGTTGGAACGGCTGTGAATAGTCGGCGAATGCCAAGATGGGCGCAGTCGTTAATCGCTCCTTTAACTGTTGGAAGGCCTGTTCCTGAGTTGGACCCCATCGGTTGGCCACCGATGTACTCTGTTTCCCCTTCCGTTCTGCCGGCTGCCCCCGTAACAGTTCGTGGAGTGGACCGGCAATCTTGGCAAAATCTTGGATGTATCGCCGGTAGTATCCTACCAGCCCCAGGAAGGCTCTCACTTCGGTAGACGTGCTGGGTGGTGGCCAGTCCATGACGGCTTGAATCTTGCTAGGATCAGGTGCCACCCCCTCTGGGCTGACTACATGTCCCAAGTAGTTGATCTTCTGTCTCGCAATCCGACATTTAGTCGGTTTTAGTTTCAGCCCGAACCTCGTCAACCGGCTCAGTACGGCCTCCAGGTGACTCAGGTGCTCTGGAAAGGTGCTGGAGTACACTACGATGTCATCTAGGTAAATCATGATGGACTCGGAGTTCATGTCTCCTAGGCAGTGTTCCATCAACCGTTGAAATGTACTTCGGGCGTTATTCAACCCGAATGGCATCCGGTTACACTCAAATAGCCCCATTGGTGTGATGAATGCCGTCTTCTCTTTGTCTTCCTCTCGAACGGGAACTTGCCAGTACCCACTGGCTAGATCGAGGGTAGTGAAATACTGAGCCTGACGGAGTGCTGTGAGTGACTCTTCCACTCTCGGGAGGGGATAAGCGTCCCTATGTGTGCATGAGTTCAGCCGGCGATAATCGATACAGAATCGTAGGGTGCCATCCTTCTTCTGCACTAGCACAATTGGCGCAGCCCACGGGCTTGTACTTTCCCGGATCACTTGGCCCTCCAACATCTTCTGGATTAGGTCTTTGACCTCCTGGTACAATGCAGGTGGTATGCTTCTGTATCTTTCCCGCACTGGGACTGCACCCCTAGTGTGAATGGCGTGTTCTATAGCGTTGGTACAGCCATAGTCTTCCTCGTGAGAAGCAAAAGCAGTCAAGTAGCATTGCAGGAGCGACCACAGTGCTTGTTCAGACTCCGGGTCGGGGGCCACCCCCTGCAATTTTAGTTGTTGCCACAGCCAGGTCAGTGTCCCTCCGGCCTCCTCTGTCTCCTCGGGCTCTGGCTCGTTGGATGGCCCGTGGGGTTCCGACTCAGTTACATCTTGAGGTCGTATAACATGTACTGCCGCTAGAGCTGTGGCGGGAGGGATGACGGTCACCACATCATCCAGATTCATCAGCCGAACGGTGGCGCAGCCCCGCGCTATTCGGCACACGGTCCTTCCCACCATCCAGTTGGTGGCCGGAGAGGCGTCGCTAAGTGGTTCTACTATCACAGTAGCATTCCTCAACCGTAGATGTGTCTTCACCTCCAACGGTAGCGTTAACTCTTGTCTAGGGGGCAGTTGAAGGGGTTTTCCTCGGGGTGACCTAATGGTACCCACTTGTCCTTCCTCTTGGGCTACTCTTTCTTTTTGTCGGCAGATTCTCTGTAACTGTTGAAGAGACTGTTGCACTCGGGTGTTCCCGCCGACTCTTTCCCAGTAGACGGTTCCCATCTCCCGCAAAAGGAGTCCATCTAACTCTCGTAGTATGTTTATGCCGATGATTACGGGAACACCCGGCCGGGCATAGTTAGGCACGACCAACACGGCCTGTCTAGGGATTGATTTTCTGAACAGCTCAATATCTAACCAGGTCATTCCAACCACTGGGATGGGGAGGTTGTTGGCAGCTGTCAAGGTGAGCCAAGGGTTCTCCAACTCATCAGACCCCGCAAAGTGTCTCTCATACACTTCCTTTGCCATCGTCGTAACTTCAGAGCCCGTGTCAAACAAGCAACTCACGTCTATCCCCTTTATCCGGGCGTGTAAGATGGGCGATCTGCCTGCGATACGGTGATATTGATCATTCGGGCCGATGGAATTGGAGGTCCCTGCCGCTTGGCCCTCAGCCGCGGGTGATTCTAGTTTAAAGGTGGCCGTTCCATCCTAGGGACCTGACAGTCTCTTGCCAGGTGTCCTGGTCGGCCAAATTCCCAACACCGGCGAATTTCGGCCGGATCAAATCTTCTCTGCCGAGGACGGTCCTCCCGGGTAGAACTTGCCGCCTTCAGCTGGTTGATCTCTTCTCTCATCTCCCTCATGGACTCCCTCACATCCCTGGCAAAGTCTCGGAAGAAAGCACTGTCTGGTGTGGGGTCCATTTTCGGAGGCGGTCCCCTTTCGGCAGAGTGGTGTACCATCCTCTCCCTCGCGCTGCCACTAAATGGCCTCTCGAACTAGGTCCACTAATGCGGTATGCGGCTCCGTCCGTATATAGTCTCTGAGGCTCCTTCTTAGCGCTCTATTCTTCAACCCAGACACGTATTGGTCCCGCAGCACCCTGTCAGGGTCAGGGACAGCCGCGCACCCCTCTTGATCTTTCTTGCTGAGTCGGTTCCACAATCGTTGGAGTGCGACCGAGTACTGTTGGACGGATTCATCTTCCCGTTGACTACGGGTATAGAACTTTTACCACTCACACTGCGGAATCCCCAAAGGTGGAAGCTATGCCCCTCGCCCTTTGGCTACGGCGTGAGTCCGGCAGATATATTACCGCATGTGCCACCGCGGGTCAGAGCGAGAGCTACTCACTACCATGCGGCATACCACCCTTACCTCTGCTTTCTGCTCCTCTGTTGATGAAGATGACGTCTTTTCCCTTGTGTCTCCTGACACCGCTGAGCTGTAGTGAATGTCCAAATAGTCCTCCTCCAGGAACGTTGAGCCAAGGATCCTTCTCCTACAAATGGCGGCAGCCTGGTCACTTTCTTGTCCCCAGTCAGCTCTGCATCCTCTCTCCCCCGAAGTCTCCTCCCTTCTCCTTCCTCTTCCTGGGGTGCCGCCAATTCCCCCTTCCCTCTCTCTCCGTCCGTCCTTTGGTTCCTCCTTTTTTCTGTCCTAATGGCCTGTCTGTTTTCTCACTCCTGCTGTGTTCCACTGCCCCCCAGTGGTCATTGTTAACTTTACGGTTTCTACACATTGTTTCTAAGACATATGTCTAACCTTTGCTGCAAGCGGCCTGACGTCACACAAACGGGGGAAAACACGAGGCCCAGAAGGGGCTGAGAGCACAAATGGACACCTAAGGCTCGTGGAGATGGTGGGGACAGGAACCCTTATAACCTCCGCGGGAGGCGAGGGGGCAGCGACCCCTATCATGTCATGAGGGTGCAGGAGGCTGGTACCCCCATTACATGCAGACTGATTAACTATGGGCGTCGACACAGAAGTTGTGTCTGGCAGATCCTTTACAGTTTCTGTGCCGTATGCTAATAAGCATAAAAGAGTAATATCTTCATTCCACAAGTCTTTCCGAGTTAACCCCGCTACCTTACTTTAGATTGACAGCTCCTTGGCTCCCCCTCGTTGACCTGTTTTGGTGCACACAATGGAACACCATATGGGCGCATGCACAGTAACTAAATTTGAGGACCGGACGAAGCAGAGAAGGATATCGGATCATACATGATGGGCACATGCGTGCTATCTCAGACGAGACTTTGGCATTTACGGCAGGCCAGTTTTTGGCGGTGGGTGGCCATAAGAAGAGAAATATTGGAATGCTCCTAAATGCCATTCTCATCCCAATCCCTTAATATCTTCCCATTCTACACTACAAAGGCTCTAGAGGCTGGGACATAACGCCCGCCACCATACTTTTACGGTGCGGTGTTCATGCAGTCACAGCAGATGTGCCTGCTCGATCAACTATGGGGGGTGGCTGTGATTGACCTCTGGATTGCAACAGTTACCCCACTATCATTGCTCTGATAAAATCCACAAGTATGTCCTGAGACAATGCCATAGGTATAGACTATCAAATACCTGCGCACAGGCTATAATACATTGGAATACAGTACATAGTTATGGTTAAGGGCTCTTGGAATTTGGTAAGGCAAAAAAAGAAAAAATACTGTGTGTGCTTAACGGGTTAAAAAATAGGAACCTTTGGTTCTGTCATGAAAAATCATTCATATGGTTGATTATTGCATTGGAGACAAGCAAATTATTGTCCAGTTGCCAGAAATCTAAAGAAAGGAAAATGTTTTAAATTAAATACAAAAATATATATTGGCAAACATGAACAATGCAAAAAATATGACTGAGTTTTAAATTACACAAGATATTTGGATTTGGTTAGATACTTCATACTATAGTCTTTTTCCTAATCACATCATCTGCCAACAAGAGTGTAATACCAAGTCAGTGACATTATGTTGAATGAAAACTATTTGCGTAATATTTCTACTAATGTGAGCCATGAAGAACAAGGAGATTTGTTATCTCTTAGTACCTTGAGAATTGGTTGGCAAAATTCCCATTTGTCAACAAAAGCTGAAGTTAATGAGAGATTACTAATGTCCTTGTTCTCCACAGCTCACAAAAACACAAACATTATGTAACTAGACTTGTACAATATAATCTATCACTATGGAGCAAAACAGTTTAAACAGTAAACATTGACTGACGATCCTCGAAGAATAAAATATATGCAGCTATAGTATAAAAGTACACCTTTATGATTTGTGACAATTCATGTCCCCATGTGGATATAATCCTGAGTGGTGATGAGTGGTGATGACCAGGAGACAAGATGGCACTGTGAAACAGAACGCATTGCCAGGACCGGGCGTGCCTTCTGTGGTACTTTCTGTTGGCATCCTTCCATATAATTCCTAAATAACAGTGCCTTACTTTGGCCACTGAAAAATATAATATGCTGTATAGCGCTTAAATAGGTGGTCCACATAATATCTAAGTAAATACCAGCATAAGTTACTCAAATAATTCTAATATACAGTGTCCATATATCTCAATGCATAAAGTAATCTAACTACAGCGCAATACAAAGTCTAAATAATGCAATACAATTAACATTATGATTTGAGGAGGTCACAAGCCTGGGGTGCAAGTCTTCCATCAGCAAGGATGACTGATTCGCAATGTGCGATCGCACATGTTAAATACCTCTGAGGCCGGCCCTGGAAACAGCAAGATGTCAACACAAGTAGACCAATCAGAATGATCAGTCAAATCAAGGAGGTTTTAAAATATAAACTAAGATTGTGTAGGGCCTGGCTCACCAGTGTACTAGAGGATCCTTCTGTGGACCAGGTCTCTGACATAATAATGAGCCCCCTAATACAACAAAGTGCAAAAATATCAAGAAGAATCAAGTTGGAACCAATCACTTTGCACTTGGGGTTTATTTAGTATGAGATGATTCAAAATAACCTATTAAACTTGATGATATGTCCTGTCCATCTGTGCAATGGTAACAACCAAGTTTCAATGCAATTAAAAGTGGAGATGCACATAAAGATGGAGTTTGGACCCACAGAATCATTTCCTCTGGTGGGTGCAAGGAGCCACAACCTAATACTGAACTAAAAACAGGATCATGGAACAGGAATAGAACAGAAGTCACAACCAAAGATCAAGCAATAGAACAGAAGTCACGACTAAAGATCAGGAAATATAGTGACCAAGTACAGGAAACTTTAATCAAATAGACATTTACAATAAACAGGAGTGATAACCAATAACACATAAAGACCAGTGGCGTAACTACCGCCGTAGCAGCAGTAGCGGCTGCTACGGGGCCCTCGGCATGAGGGGGCCCGTGTCGCCCGCCGGTACGGGCCCCCACCATGGCCGCAGGCTCTGCTAGCAGCCGCTATTGCTGCTACAGCGGGACGCCACTGATTACTACGGCAGAGCAGGGAGGTATCTCCCCGCTCTGCCATTAAACAAAAGACATGTATCCCCTATCCACAGGACAGGGGATACATGTGTGATTGCTGGCAGCGATAAGGAGAACGGGGGACTGAAAGTCCCCTGAAGTTCTCCATCACAAACCTCGGACTTCCGGGTTCTGTGTCGGCTTCTCCGTAGAAATGAATGGAGCGCCGGTCGCGCTTGTGAGCATGCGTGATCAGCGCTCCTTTCATTTTTATTGAGCTGCCGACACAGATGCCGGAAGTCAGAGGTTAGTGATGGAGAACTTCAGGGGACTTTCAGTCCCCCGTTCTCCCTATCAATGCCGGCGATCACACATGTATCCCCTATCCTATGGATAGGGGATGCATGTTATTTGTAGGACACAACAACACTGTAGGTCGCAGGTTTTTTGTTGGGGGGGCGACGGGACGCTGTATGGCGTTCCCTGCAGGGGGGGCGCTGTATGGCGTTCCCTGCAGGGGGGGCGCTGTATGGAGTTCCCTGCAGGGGGGGGGCGCTGTATGGCGTTATCTACAGAAGGGACTGTATGGCGTTCCCTGCAGGGGGGGCTGTATGGTGTTCTCTACAGGGGGGGCTGTATGGCGTTCTCTACAGTGGGGGCTGTATGGCGTTAGCGCCATACAGCCCCCTCTGTAGAGAACGCCACACAGTCCCCCCTGTAGATAACGCCACACAGTCCCCCCTGTAGATAACGCCACACAGTCCCCCCTGTAGAGAACGCCACACAGTCCCCCTGTAGATAACGCCATACAGTCCCCCCTGTAGATAACGCCATGCAGCCCTGCCCCTGTAGATAACGCCATACAACCCCCTGTAGAAAACGCCATACAGCCCTCCCCTGTAGATAATGGCATACAGCCCTCCCCCTGTAGATAACGCCATACAGTCCCCCCTGTAGATAACGCCATACAGTCCCCCCTGTAGATAATGGCATACAGCCCTCCCCCTGTAGATCACGCCATACAGTCCCCGCTGTAGATAACGCCATACAGTCCCCCCTGTAGATAACACCATACAGCCCTCCCCCTGTAGATAATGGCATACAGCCCTCCCCCTGTACATAACGCCATACAGTCCCCCCTGTAGATAACGCCATACAGTCCCCCCTGTAGATAACGCCATACAGTCCCCTTCTGTAGATAACGCCATACAGTCCCCCTCTGTAGATAACGCCATACAGTCCCCCTCTGTAGATAACGCCATACAGTCCCCCTCTGTAGATATCTACAAAGGGGGCTGTATGGCGTTATCTACAGGGGGGCTGTATGGCGTTATCTGCAGTGGGGGCTGTAAAAAAGGCACTATCTACAAGGGGGGGGGGTTGTGTGACTGCCAGGGGAGGGGGGCCCCAGTCAAAAGTTTACTATGGGGCCCAGTCTTTCCTAGTTACGCCCCTGATAAAGACAAGTCCAGAGCAGGCAAAGAAATGCAGCTCCCCTGCACAAGATGGACAAGGCTGTGAAAACGACAACAAAAATACTATAGATCAATGGTAAAAAAGAGAGATAGATGCATAAACTCTTGGGTTAGAGAACAAAGATTATAATCTTAGGCCACAACAGCCAACGATAGTAGAATCTATTTTCAATAAACGGAAACCCAATATTATGTTATCACAAAACAAAGCCCAACCACAAACTGAGAGCTTGGAGGAGCTTGCGTCATATGAAATGATGTAACTTATAAAATGTAGTATACACAAAAAATATACAAAAACAATTAAATAGGCAATCCGGGATTTAGAAAGGATCTTTTTTTGAGAAAGTGTTACATCTGTATAAAGGCTGCGTCTAGTATTGCAGTTCAGCAGTTCATTGACATCAGATTACAGTATCTGCAGATTCCATTAAAAATGTTGGGATCCACTGACAAACTGCTAATGTCTAAAAAGACCTGTCTGTTTTAGTAAATACTTACATCTCCAATAAAATAACAACGTAGAACTTTGTCTTGCAACTCTGCTCCTCTGTCATTCCTCTTGGATATGTATGAGATAATTAATAACTCGGTGATACCATTCCCCTTGTGAATGAGATATGTCCCTGCACACTTTGACACAGACCAATCAGTGCTGACATTGTGTGTTGGAACACACTCGGGAAACACCAAGTTTTTAATTTATATATAAATTTCAGAGTGGAACAGCAGAGGAATGGTACAACAGAGGTTTCTAAGAAAATATACCCCAGCATTGTTATTTTATATGGAATACAAGCAATCACTTTAAGACCGGATTCACACGAGCGTGTTCAGTCCGTGATATACGGTCCGCAGGTCGGCCGCATTTCCCGGACCGAACACAGTACAGGGAGCCGGGCTCCTAGCATCATAGTTATCTATGACGCTAGGAATCCCTGCCTCTCTACGGAACTACTGTCCCGTACTGAAAACATGTTTTCAGTATGGGACAGTTTACCCGCAGCGAAGCAACGACTCCTAGCGTCATAGATAACTATGACAATAAGAGCCCAGCTCCCTGCAGTGTGCTCAGTCCAGGAAATACTGCCGACACACGGACTGTATATCCCGAACTGAACACGCTTGTGTGAATCCGGCCTAACAGACATATCAGGAGAACTTACAATTGGTCCTCATTAAGAGGAGTAGCCACATAAACAAGAGAGAGAAGGGGATTATGCATTTCTATTAAGCCTTTGTGACTCTGTGACATTAGCTAGATAGTTGGTAAGAATTGCTTTTGTAACTTAAAGGGAAGGTGTCATTAATTTTTATTTTTTTTATCATATTGCTTGTAGTATGATAAAAAAATAAAATTTATTTATTTGTGTTTGTGTGTTCTACTTTTTACTTTTTTTTATTTTTACTTCTCTATGGGGGCTGCCATTTTTTTTAACGACACATACAGAGATGGAATACGGCACATACATCCCAATAGAGAATGTGAACGGGAGCCGTTCCATTCACTGCAGCATACACTGTCTGTGTGGGAACGGTGCATGCGCCGCTCCCACACAGACCAATACGAAGCTCGTTAGCAGAGTGAAATTCTGCGCCATTTTCATGTGGAACAGAAGCTGCTGCCGGACAGTCAGATCACGACATCCGGCCGCGGCTTCCGGCCATATGTTCAATGAAGCGAAGGCGCAAGGAATAGGAGCAGAGGCGGCAGCGGCGGCAGGAGCAGGTAAGTTATGTTTGTGTATGTGATGTGTGTATTATGTTCGTGTATGTTAGTCTTATACTGTCTGCTGAGCACTGTATCTAATCCTCCTACACTGTGCATTCGCTCAGAAAATGGCGGCACAGATTCAACCCCCTCCTTCTCCTGGCACTAGCCAGAATAAGGGAGGGGGGATTGTGTGAGGACACTAGAGCGAGTGTGTCTACCCCAAATTTGCAGCATAAAGCAATGAGGTTGCTTTACCACATTGACCATGCTGCAATTTTGAAAAAAGCCCCACCGTGTATATTAAATTTTTTTATTAAACAATAAACACTGAGTAATTGAGATAAGTATATCTCAGTGTTTGTATAGATATTCACCGGAATCAGCATTTAACCTGGGCACAACAATAGTACGAGCCCCAAGAACACACCAGGGTCCGTGATCAAACATCGGAGTCTCCTAGTGCTGGGTCCACTACAATGCTACTGTCCCCTATGCAACAATCCCACATACAAAAACGACCCTACGCATTTCAAATACTCATCCTCAGGGGTCTGTATCTTGGTCACTCTGGCCTAATTACCAGCGATAAATATTCAGCAGCAGGTATTCTGCTGTGCATCACGGAAGGATGCTCGCGTCGATGTCAGCGGCATACTTCATTTCGGGCACTGGAGTTGCTATAAGCACCAGACTCCACCCCTCGTACTTGGCGGTGCTGTCCAAACTAACCAATCGCAGCGCCCCCTGAATTCGTGACGCCTGTCCATGTGACTCCCGGCCGTCAGCTGACAGCCCGGAACCATCATCGACCGCATCAGAACGAACACGCAGGCGCAGTGGAAGCCACGGACACATCGCCCATGCTGCCAAGAAAGAGCAAGGTAAGAGCAGAACGATATAGAATATAGGATATATCTTGCGGGTCAGTTCCACACCGCAAGTGGACTACATTAAACCAACTCTTTAACTGTAACCACATA
Organism: Rhinoderma darwinii; assembly: GCF_050947455.1. Lineage (NCBI taxonomy): Eukaryota > Metazoa > Chordata > Amphibia > Anura > Rhinodermatidae > Rhinoderma > Rhinoderma darwinii. Next base: position 442,320,351 of record NC_134688.1, on the reverse strand, counting down.
TTGGATAGATAAGTGCGGTGTCCCTCACATTATGAAGTTTAGATTAAAAACCTGTTGCACACGACCTAGCCAGTTGGCCATATCAATCAGAGTGCACTACGCAAACACCCCCCCACCCGTCAAAACAACCATATTGACCTGGCTGCTTGAAGATGGATGATATAGTTGCATGTTAAATAAAGCATGTATAATTAGTCTGCTCGTTTAGACCCGCTGGTTGTATACATGCCAGTCTGTGGATCCACTGGGCTTCTTTGCGCAGAATTAGATTATCCCAGTCGCCTCCCCTTTTTGGAGGTCTTATAAGTTCAATTGCTTGAAACTTTAAACATTCTGCACGACCCTGGTGTTTAGCATGTACGTGTTTCGATATCGGGGTATCCCTAGCATGGACAATATCTCCAACATGCTCCCTTATCCGGCGCCGAAATTGTCGCACCGTTTTACCCACATAATTAAGGGGGCATGGACATGTGATAAGGTAAACCACCCCCGCTGTTTTGCAGTTAACAAAATCACGAATGTCGTACTCCTCTTTTGTTGCGACACTCGTAAACTTGTTTCCCTTAAGGATGAAGTCGCAGGCCTTACAGCTATCACATCTATATGTACCTGGTGTTTGTCTATCCAGCCATGTGCCCCTCGGTATAATGGGGTCAAAGCAACTATGCATGACTCTATCCCTAATGTTTTTCCCTCTACGATACGTGACTGAGGGCCATTGTGTGATCTGGTCTGCCAAATCTGTGTCAGCACTGAGAATACGCCAGTACCTTTTAAGGATTTGCATGATATCATTTTGTTTCGAATCATAAGTACCTATGAGTCTCGTAACTCGTTCTTCTTTTCGTTTTTTAGGAACAAGGAGACTCTGCCTGTCTGCGTCCCTCGCTCCCTCATAGGCCTTCCTGATTACACCCATGGGGAAACCTCTATCCTTCAATCTAATTTTGAGCTCCTGTGCCTGACTCTCAAAATCGTCCATGGAGCTGCAATTCCGGCGTACTCTCATAAATTGGCCTTTAGGAATGCCACGTTTGAGGGGATAGGGATGACAACTGTTCCATTGTAAGAAACTATTGGTTGCTGTTTCCTTCCGGTGTACTTTGGTGCGAATTGTGCCTTCCATTGTTTTTATAATTTTCAGATCTAGAAAGGACAGTTCTTGGTCACTAATTTCGCACGTGAACCTTAGCCCTAGATCATTGGTATTGAGGGCTGCTACAAAACTATTGAACTCCTCAACTGTTGAGTTCCAAAACAACAGCACGTCATCAATATATCTAATCCATATCCCAATTGACGAAGTCCATTTGGCAAATTTATCCCCAAAGACAATTGTCTCTTCCCACCAGCCAAGAAATAGATTTGCATAGGTGGGAGCAGTAGGACTCCCCATTGCAGTACCACATTGCTGGTGAAAAATCTTGTCTTCAAAGATAAATACATTTTTTTCCAGAACAAAGTGTAGTAACTGCAAAACAAACTGGTTATGGGCCACAAACTGAGTACCCCTAGATCTAAGGAAGTACTCTACCGCCTCACACCCCAGTTTGTGTGGAATGGACGAGTACAACGCCTCTACATCCAGGCTAGCCAACAATGTGTTGTGTTCCAAAGTAATACCTTCAATTTGTTTCAGAACATCCATGGTGTCACGTACATATGATGTGAGACCCAGTACAAACGGACGCAACACCTGATCTATATATGTACTCACGTTCTGGGTTAAGTTGTTAATGCCTGAAACAATAAGTCTGCCACGTAAGGGGGGATACCCTTTGTATAGTCCTTATGTAGTCTAGTCAGGTTCTTGAAAGTGGATTTAAGGGACGCACCCTGTGCTGTATACACCAGTTCACATTCAGAAAAGACGCTTTTGGCTTCACTTATCCATAAAGGCTGCCATACCCAGATGTAATGTAAAATATAATGAACTGTATGGATTAATATAAATTCACTGTATTGAATGATGTATATAATTGTGCTCCCACAATATAGAAAATTAGTAAATTCACTGAAGTGACAATTGAGTAAAATATACCTTTTATTATAGTAACTCGAAACACGTACATGCTAAACACCACGGTCGTGCAGAATGTTTAAAGTTTCAAGCAATTGAACTTATAAGACCTCCAAAAAGGGGAGGCGACTGGGATAATCTAATTCTGCGCAAAGAAGCCCAGTGGATCCACAGACTGGCATTTATACAACCAGCAGGTCTAAACGAGCAGACTAATTATACGTGCTTTATTTAACATGCAACTATATCATCCATCTTCAAGCAGCCAGGTCAATATGGTTGTTTTGACGGGTGGGGGGGTGTTTGCGTAGTGCACTCTGATTGATATGGCCAACTGGCTAGGTCGTGTGCAACAGGTTTTTAATCTAAACTTCATAATGTGAGGGACACCGCACTTATCTATCCAATATGTGGTTACAGTTAAAGAGTTGGTTTAAGGTAGTCCACTTGCGGTGTGGAACTGACCCGCAAGATATATCCTATATCGTTCTGCTCTTACCTTGCTCTTTCTTGGCAGCATGGGTGATGTGTCTGTGGCTTCCACTGCGCCTGCGTGTTCGTTCTGATGCGGTCGATGATGGTTCCGGGCTGTCAGCTGACGGCCGGGAGTCACATGGACAGGCGTCACGAATTCAGGGGGCGCTGTGATTGGTTAGTTCGGACAGCGCCGCCAAGTACGAGGGGTGGAGTCTGGTGCTTATAGCAACTCAGTGCCCGAAATGAAGTATGCCGCTGACATCGACGCGAGCATCCTTCCGTGATGCACAGCAGAATACCTGCTGCTGAATATTTATCACTGGTAATTAGGCCAGAGTGACCAAGATACAGACCCCTGAGGATGAGTATTTGAAACGCGTAGGGTCGTTTTTGTATGTGGGATTGTTGCATAGGGGACAGTAGCATTGTAGTGGACCCAGCACTAGGAGACTCCGGTGTTTGATCACGGACCCTGGTGTGTTCTTGGGGCTCGTACTATTGTTGTGCCCAGGTTAAATGCTGATTCCGGTGAATATCTATACAAACACTGAGATATACTTATCTCAATTACTCAGTGTTTATTGTTTAATACATTTTTTAATATACACGGTGGGGCTTTTTTCACAGTGGTGTGTTACCCCTGTTTTTAGCGAGTTACTATAATAAAAGGTATATTTTACTCAATTGTCACTTCAGTGAATTTACTAATTTTCTATATTGTGGGAGCACAATTATATACATCATTCAATACAGTGAATTCATGCTGCAATTTTGGAAACTGCTCCTTCTAGTGACCAGCACATGGAAATGTTATAAATTAGAATCTAATTTATAATATTTCCAGACTTGTGAAAAAATTTAAAGAATTAAAACAATGTGTAATCACTTAAATAATAATTGTTTAACTTAAAAAAACACAACAATTTCTAGCGACACATTCCCTTTAACTACTTACTGAACCTCTCTTCAAGCAGAAGAAAAGGTAAGAGCGTAACTGAACATTTTTCACCATTTAAAATGCAATAAAGTTTGCTTTCATAGAAAACAATGTATCCTCTAGAAACACTGGTAAGAATAAAAATTAAAAATTCTTTCCATATTAAACTTTAAATGCTCAAAAACTGTTGATTTAATTCTTCCATGCTGGAATTTAATTACACCAGAAACAGAATCGCTGAATGAAAGTATAATGACTTTTCTCTCCTTGGCACAATAACAATGTTCTGCTTTTGCTTAATATTCATGTAACATGTTACCACACTCCGTAATATTGCCATATTTATGTATAGACATTGTAATCCTCTTTTCTGGCTTAGGTTAATTTCAATAAAATAGTAAATCCATTTACTAATCTAAATAAGTTCATTAGGGAAGACATGGCATGAAGGAGCCACAATCCCCCAAGACTTCGGCTTCATTACATTTAAGCATTGTGCTTTTCCGGGGTAGTACATTTTCTGTATGGGTTTATCTTTTCTGCTCCAGAAGCATCTATCCTAATTCTACAGCTTCTTTATATGCAAGGCATGGATTTGTTTAGCAGTCTGCAGTCTGTGTGATCCCCAGGAAGGTTTTTGCTACCAATGCAAAACTAAACCTGTCATCAGCAGCATTAATCTTGCTATTGAAAGAAGATGAAGATTAGTGACTAAGCATAAAACTTTATAGATGCTGTGGATGAACTATAGGTTACAACATGCTGTGTCAATATCAATTAGACCAGGGGTGTAGCTAAGAAGCGGCAGACAGGGCATATGCACAGGATTCTGGGTGCAAATTAGCTACATTGCCAGGGCTGAATCTGTGCCACTGGTGAAGGAAAGCTTAGCTACAACTCTGATTAGACAGGTCATTATGATACTTGATTTGACAGGGCTAGATTTGGCATTTCTGGGGCCCCAAGCAAAGTTATATCTGGGGCCTTAATTGAAAAAAAAATATTTTTCCCCATTAGTGCTCCCTTCACAGTAATGAAACTCCATTTAGTGCTCCCTACAAAGGAATGATGCCCTGCTTATACCCCCCCCCCCCCCACAGTAGTAATGCCCTGTTTGTGCCCCTCACACATAAGTAATGACCTGTTTGTGCACCCTACACAGAAGTAATGGCCTGTTTGTGCCCCTTACACAGAATTGATGCCCTGTTTGTGCCCCTCACACAGAAGTAATTTCCTGTTTTTGCCCCTCACACAGAACTAATGGCCTGTTTGTGTCCTTCACACAGAAGTGATGCCATGCTTGTGCACCCCCCATAGAATACCCCTAGCAGTCATGCCCCCATGTCCTCTAACATATTAAAAGTATTACTCACCCAGCCTCATTTCAGCAGCTTATTCTTAAAGAGGCTCTGTCACCAGATTTTGCAACCCCTATCTGCTATTGCAGCAGATAGGCGCTGCAATGTAGATTACAGTAACGTTTTTATTTTTAAAAAACGAGCATTTTTGGCCAAGTTATGACCATTTTTGTATTTATGCAAATGAGGCTTGCAAAAGTCCAACTGGGCGTGTATTATGTGCGTACATAGGGGCGTTTTTAATACTTTTACTAGCTGGGCGCTCTGACGAGAAGTATCATCCACTTCTCTTCAGAACGCCCAGCTTCTGGCAGTGCAGATCTGTGACGTCACTCACAGGTCCTGCATCATGTCGGACACATCGGCACCAGAGGCTTCAGTTGATTCTGCAGCAGCATCGGCGTTAGCAGGTAAGTCGATGTAGCTACTTACCTGCAAACGCAGATGCTGCTGCAGAATCAACTGTAGCCTCTGGTGCCGATGTGTCCTCGCTCGTCTGACACGATGCAGGACCTGTGAGTGATGTCACAGCGTGATCAGGCAGAAGCTGGGCGTTCTGAAGAGAAGTGGATGATACTTCTCATGAGAAAGCCCAGCTAGTAAAAGTATTAAAAACGCCCCGATGTACGCACATAATACACGCCCACTTGGACTTTTACTTTTAAACACACCCACTTGGACTTTTGCAAGCCTCATTTGCATAACTACAAAAATGGTCATAACTTGGCCAAAAATGCTCGTTTTTTTTTAAATAAAAACGTTACTGTAATCTACATTGCAGCGCCTATCTGCTGCAATAGCAGATAGGGGTTGCAAAATCTGGTGACAGAGCCTCTTTAAGGCCTCTTTCGGCCTGTGCAGTTGGCGGCTTGGCATTCTGCACCAAAGTCAGTAGATAAATAGTGGAGCAGGGGGCCAACAGTTCACTGCTCCAACATTGTATTCAATTGTATCTGCTCCTGAGGATGCAGATACAATTAACCCCTTAACGACGAGTGATGGATATATCCATCAGAAGCAGGAGTTAGTTCCCGCATATAGATGGATATATCCATCACTCTGATGTCGTCGGTACTGCCATTGTACCCACCAGTTATACACAGCCAGGCTCCTGCCGCAATCAAAGAGTACTCCGATTCCGGCAGTTTAATCCCTTAGATGCCACTGTCAATAGCGACCGTGGTATCTAATGTGTTTACTATACCTAAATGGAGGACACCAAACAGTTCCCTAGAGAGTTCATAGTAGATGGCCCATCACAATGATGTGCGGGCTCTATCGAGAACCGAGCCTCAGGCCCAAAATAAGCATGGCGGTGACGGTGGACACGCTGAATATACAGCAAAACCTATAACTAGGAGTCTGACACACGAAAGATGGGTTAAAAAATGAAAGTTTATTAAATCAATTAAAATAAACACATATATAAAATTGATAGAGATGAGAACCACAAGAAAAAATGGACAACCAGAACACATGTCACAAAAAGTAATAACAGGAGATGGAGATATATCCCAATGAGCTATGCATAATGTGCAAATGTCTCTTACCCATGACAAGGTACAAGTGACTGGCGTCCACACCGACGCGCGTGGACGAAGGCGCATGGACGAAGGCTCCAGGCTTTCGTGTGTCAGACTCCTAGTTATAGGTTTTGTTATCTAATGTGTTTGACAGAGGGAGATCCCTCTGTCACCCCATCGGCACACCCGTGACGAGATCGTGGGGCGCTGATGGGTTTCCATGGCAGTCGGGGGCCTAACAAAGGCCCCCAGGTCTGCCTTCAGCAACTGCTTAGGCATGGCCTAATAGATTGCCTGTCAGTTTTACACTGACAGGCAATAATGCTTTGGTATACTAAGTGTCACGATCACAGGGTATGTGGACCCACTAGGCCGCTCCGCCGTAGCGGAGAGGCAGCTGACCAGGTCTCAGTCTATACAAAAGTCTATGGCAGTTCATAACACTCGGGTACCTTAACTAGTCCAGACAGTGGCTACGGCTTCAGCACGGATGGAGGTCGGTGCAGCAGGTTGGCGGGCAGTACAAGATGTGGCAGAAGACACTGGACGTGGCAGAAGGCACTGGACCATGGGCGTAACTAGGAAAGACTGGGCCCCATAGCAAACTTTTGACTGGGGCCCCCCCTCCCCAGGGTGTCACACAACCCCCCCTTGTAGATAGTGCCTTTTTTACAGCCCCCCTGTAGATAACGCCATACAGCCCCCTCTGTAGATAGCGCCATAACTCCCCCTGTAGAGAACGCCATACAGCCCCCCCCCCCTGTAGATAAGGCCAAACAGCCCCCTTTGTAGATATCTACAGAGGGGGCTGTATGGCGTTATCTACAAAGGGGGCTGTATGGAGTTATCTACAGGGGGCTGTATGGCGTTATCTGCAGGGGGCTGTATGGCATTCTCTACAGTGGGGACTCTGTATGGCGTTATCTACAGAGGGGGCTGTATGGCATTATCTACAGAGGGGGCTGTATGGCGTTATCTGCAGGGGGTATGTATGGCGTTATCTACAGAGGGGGGGCTGTATGGCGTTCCCTACAGGGGGTATGTATGGCGTTATCTACAGGGGGGATGTATGGAGTTCTCTACAGGGGGCTGTATGGCGTTCTCTACAGGGGGGGCTGTATGGCGTTATCTACAGAGGGGGCTGTATGGCGCTAACGCCATACAGCGCCCCCTGTAGAGAACGCCATACAGCCCCCCTGTAGAGAACGCATACAGCCCCCCCTGTAGGGAACGCCATACAGCCCCCCCTGTAGGGAACACCATACAGCCCCCCCCCCTCTGTAGGTAACGCTATGCAGCCCCCCTGTAGGGAACGCCATACACCGTCCCCCCTCCCAAAAAAAATGCGCCCTACAGTGTGTCCTACAAAAGACATGTATCCCCTATCCACAGGAGAGGGGATACATGTGTGATCGCTGGCAGCGATAGGGAGAACGGGGGACTAAAAGTCCCCCGAAGTTCTCCATGACTAACCTCTGACTTCCGGCGTCTGCGCAGCTCAATAAAAATTTAAGGAGCGCTGGTCACGCATGCGCACAAGCGCGACCGGCACTCCATTCATTTCTACGGAGCTGCCGACACAGACCCCGGAAGTCCGAGGTTTGTGATGGAGAACTTCAGGGGACTTTCAGTCCCCCGTTCTCCCTATCAATTCCAGCGATCACACATGTATCCTCTATCCTGTGGATAGGGGATACATGTCTTTTGTTTAATGGCAGAGTGGGGAGATAACTCCCTGCTCTGCCGTAGTCGTGTTCAGTGGCGTCACGCTGTAGCAGCCATAGCGGCTGCTAGCGGAGCCTCCGGCCATGGATCTGTAAATTTTTATTTCTTAGGCAAAGAAGGATGGGTTAGACAAATGACACAAAAATATATTTTATAGAAATATAGCATATAAATATGTTATACTAGCTTTTATACCCAGCGTTGCTCGGGAGGTTGACTTACGGCATGGATAGAGTAAAAACTCACTATTTAAATACCTCTCAGTATGAATTTAATTGCTACCTCTCGATATGAATTTAATTGCTAGAGAGTGTAAATAATGTTATTGAAAGCATAAAAGAAATGAAATGAAGCAATATATTAATTACAGATTTATATAGTGTTGATTTAGGACTGCAATGTTTCTTGTCTTTTGATCCGGTGCCAAGATGTAGAGATTCTTTCCAGTGCCGACTCTGGAACAAGCAACATATAGTTGCCCATGGGAAAACAGGGACTTTGAAGGTGTATTCCTGCTACTTTCAGGGATTGACCTTGAGCCTTGTTAGTTGTCATTGCGAAGGCTAGGCGTACTGGGAACTGTTGCCGCTTGAACTCGAAAGGAACATCATTTGGAGCGAGGGAAATGCGAGGAATAAAGACAACTTCCCCCTTGGCACATCCTATTAGTATGGTGGCCTCGATGACGTGATCCATTTTAAGCCAATAAAAAATCAGGCTTTAAACAAACAAACTTTCGAAAATATATATGTAGATAGAGAGCTGCTGACAACAGTGGCCCTCCCTCCGTACAAACGGATGATCTGCGCAGAATCTAAAAACCCACTGTTTTCAGTGGGCTCTGTGTAAGGCTAGTGCTACAATGGCCATAGATTACTATGTGATCCCAGTATCGTGCTAGCTGCGTCGCTGTAATGAAAGTGAATGTGGCCGTGTTGCGACCTGCAGGTAACCGTGACATTACAGGCGCAAGTAGTCATCTCGCGTCAGCCTACGGGACGCAACATTCACTTTCCCTAATGTGATGCAGCCAGTGTGACACGGCGATCTTTGGTCATGTGACCTGTTTCCCTGCCAAAGTCACTGTGTAACTCCAGCCTTATACTAAATTTTAATTCAAAATGATTATCTGCTGGTTCTCCTGGTGACAACAGCTTATCATTTATAGGGGTTTTCTCATCATGATCACTTATCACCTATCAACCAGAATGCCCTATGTAAATAGCGGTACTGAGCACGCTCGGCCACCGGTCTATTCACTTTCTATGGGGCTGCCGGTGATATCAATGCCAGAGAATGTGTTTCCTCAGCAGCGGGTCAGCATAGGCCTGAATCTGGAGTGGCACAGTGAAGAGAAGCAAAAAAATGGGCCATTGAGCTTTATTTCTAGTAGCGGTAGGGATGGGCAGCATTGGACCCCTACAATCAGTATAGTGATACTACCTCCTCCCTACAGCGAGAGGAAATCCCTCTAACTGGGCCATTCATTTATTTCCTCACTCTAATATTACATGCGTCTACATGGAAACTTCTGTGTGACTAAGCATGCCCTAGACTCATAAAGCAGAGTGGTCCTGGTAGATATAGGTCCTCATAGCTGGCACAATGGCCAACAAGTCTGTGACAACTACTTTCTCCACAGTAGAATACAAAGCCGCCTGTCTATAGCTACGAGATGGTAATAGATCGTTGTGTATATAGTGAAGCTACACAGTCCCCTATACACCTGACACAGACGTCACTTGTGAGTGTCACACTATTGACAAACTCTGGCAGCAGTACACTGGGCCTGACACACCAGCATTAGTAGCTGTGAAGATCAGAAGCAGCCATTTCCTCACCATCTTCTTGCTCTCGGTTCCCCAGGTTAGTCGGTAGAGACATGATTCCTCATCCGGCAGGGCCCACCGCCAGGAAATAACAACGGTCAGGTCTTCAGTCTGGGAACAGTAGAAGCTGGATCCTAGGGAGCTAAAGGACCTTTGGTGATGTCAATGTCATGTGATCAGTCACATGAGGGGAGGAGCCAGGCTCTGTGATCATGTGAAATGTCAACACGTGATCCATTTTAAACCAATGAATATGTATTCCCAACAAAGACGTGTATTGGATATATAAATTAAAGCACATACTGTATGTCAGAAGGTTGAACCTAAGATGGGACTTGATACATGTTTATTGAAATAGACAGATATACCACGGCATTTCTTTACTCAATGACAAAAATACAGTAAGTTTATTAATAACACATTCTGAGCTTTCTGGTTCATGAAAACCAGAAGAACAATATAAGACTGCCAAACATTAGCCTGTGGTTTGATTCCGGGTCCTGAGCTTTCTGGTTCATGAATTGAATGCCAGAAGTACAATTAAGACGGACACTTAATTAGAAAAAAAGGAGTATGGAAATTCCCATGGCTCAGCCACATTGTGTACAGACAACACTTAGTGTGAACATTTTTGTACTGTCTGTAATTTTTTGCATTCTTCAATAAAGAATACTTCATTTTAAACCATAGAGTGTTGGATCATCTTTTAAGCATTGGTTAATCCTTAGTTGCTGTGTACCCAATGCTCCAATGCAGAGGATATCTATTGGTGTGTGCTGTCCTCTCCACAGTGACACTTTACGTAGTTTTTCTAAAGTATTGTAATATTTCCCCAAAGATAACATTACTTTAACTTTGTAATTATCTGCTCAGTGCAATGTTACCGATAGTACCTGGTACTAACACAAGGTTTGTGGTACGGACTTGTTGAAGTATACAGTACTGTACATCATTTGCTTAATGGATCTGTAGGATAAAATACATTTGTATTGCGGGAAAGTCTAGTATAAATGTGGTGAATCATTTTTCATTTTAATGGCAGATTTCATTTTATTGATTTATTTAGTTATTAAATAATTCAAATAAAAAATATTTAACTTCAAACATTGATAGTTCACATAAACCCTAAAAATGATCTACATAAATGAATGTGATGATGTATTTAACAGGCTATCAAAAACGCCAAACCTATTAAAGAGCAGGAAAAGATTCAAGGATTAAAATGCAAATTATCAATGTAAATGTGTCCACTTTAGTTCCTGAGAATAATGAAAATAAATAGTTTTCCACAAAGGCATGAAATTGTTTATGGATGCTTGCTTGTGTAAAATAACCTTCAAATTGCATCGCAAAATAACATAATAATTGAGAAATGAGAAAATGTACTTACATCACAATAATATAGAGGAATTACAAATAGGGATGATGTTCAGAACAAGGCCTTAATACTATTTCTGTCACTTTAGAAAGAATTTAGGCCTCATGCACACAACCGTGTTTGGTCTGTGATATCCGTAATTACGGGCCCATTCATTTCTATGGCCGACGGACATCTTCATGTATGTCTACAGGAGGGTGTCCGTGTCGTAGAAACCTGCCGAAAAAAATAGGACATGTCCTATTTTTTCATTTTACGGACCGTGCTCCTATACCTTATAATGGGAGTGGCCGTCCGCGGACGTACCCGTAATTACGGGTCATAATTACGGGCACAGTCGTGTGCATGAAGCCTAAAGGGGGCAAGCAGATGAGATGCCCTAGAAACTGAGGGAGAGAAGATGTCTTTCAGATGCAGGGTTGTCAACCATCCATACATTTCTGGACAGTCCGTAAAAATAGGAAACTTTTTTCCAGTATACTGAAAAAAAATTGATGCGTCTCGGATGAGCTTCCACACGTTATTGGGATTGTAATTATCATAATTTTACAGTTAACAGTAGATGATGCTAATGTGATCACTATTCTAAGCTATAAACATATATATATTACTTCTAAACTTTATGATTCATTATGGTTTTCCAATTTGCCTGTAAAAAATGCTGACTGTCTGTGAATTTTGGATAAACTCTAGGGAGATGTAATGACCTGAAAACTGGTAGAAAATATGAAAACACCCAATGTAACATAAGTGTCAATATTTGACCTTCATTCAGTTTATAAAGATAAAGGTGAAAAGATTGAAAAAAAGACCAGAAGAAAAAAAAAAAAATAATTGCAAATAAATTCACAGATATATTATTTACTTCTGTGGAAAAAGTAGGTAGACCCTAAGGGTATGTTCACATGGAGTGTTTTTAAGGCATATTTCGGGGCGTCCAAAACGTCTGAAATCAAGGGAAAACAGCTCCTGACTTTCCGAAATTTTTTAAGCCACTCGCGTTTCTCACTGCGAGATGTTTGTAGGCGTACTGCTTCCATTTTTTCAGGCGTTTTTCGAGGCATAAATTCCCCGTAATACGCCTAAAAACACTACGTGTGCACATACCCTTAGTCTCTGACATTGACTTGGAGAACTTTTTTACCACTCCTCCATGAAGAATTATTTTAATTTTATTTGTGGGGTTACTTGCATGTACAGCCCGTTTCGAATCTTCACACATGATCTCAATTAGATTTAGGTCCAGGCTTTGACCTAGCTATTTAAGAACCCTGCTGTTCATTTCTTTTAGCCATTGACTGGTTGATATACTGGTATGTTATGGGTCATTGTAATTTTGCATGGACCACTTTTTCAGATGAGCTTCAATCTTTTGACAGATGGTCTTACATTATCCTCAAGCAACTTCTGGTACACTGAAAAATGAATAATGGTTTCTATTATGATGAGCTTCTTAGGCACAAATACAGCAATGCAGCCCTAAGCCATAACATTTTCACCATCATGTTTAACAAACATGCTTTAAACTTGAGGTTCTTTCTGGACAGCAAAGCTTTCCTCCTGGCAGACCTCCCATGTAGATCTAATTTGTTCAGTCTTAGAGATTTCTTTCATCATCTTGCGTTTTGTTTGTTGGGACAGCTGGGCCTGGGCATGGTGGCAGTTGCTTGAAATTTTCTCAATTTTTAGATAATGTTCAGTGGAATAATTATTGACAAGACTGTCAATGTTTTGATTTAGGCATGGTGATCTTAAATATTTCGACAACAAAACGCAAACCAAACTAAATGTCTGAGGTTTAAACAAAACTGGTATCTCCAAGATCCTCTCTAATCATGTTTTATTCACTGCCCCTGATTATAACTTTAGTTCTTTAAAGAAGACCTGCCAAATCCGTAAAATAAATAAAACTGGCCACATACAATAATTCCTTAAACCCTGATTTCAGAGCACTTTTTTCCAGGTTTTGCCACTGCTCCTCCGGTAGGCCCCCATTATTTTTGGCACCCAATATGTTAATTGATTAATAAATTGACACGTGTGGTCTTCACAGCTCAGTGTCAAAGGGGCGTAAACCGGAGATGCTATGTCACTGTCCAATCAATGCAGACAGTGTCAGAGCAGATCCAGCCATGTGATCTTATTAGACTTACAACATCTCACAAGATCACAATGTCTTCTGTTAGCAGCCACTGAGGGGATCCATTAGCCATCACAAACGGAGAAGCAGCCGCAGAGGAAATCCAGGAGCCGTCACACGCAGAGAAGCAGAGGCGATCTGGAAGCCGTGATAGACAGAGAAGCACCCGCAGAAGGGATCCATGAGCTGTCACAGATGCAGAAGCAGCCGGCTCCTGAAACCCCACTGATCATAATCAAATTTTAAAAAAAACTGCTATTTATAGATAAAACTGAAACAAAAACTTCACTAAGGGTAGAATAAAAGCTAAAATTTAGTTTTTTTAATTACATCACCTTTATCCTTATATACTGTTTGATTGAAGATCAAATATTGATATGTCCACATACATTAAAAATGCACATTCCTTGAAAAATAAAAATGTCTGTAGACCTCTACTTAATCCCTAATTAATGTAACATACCGTTCTGTAATCTGGTCCCACTATCCATTGTTGCACTTAACTGTTGTTTCTGTATAAAGAAATGTAATTCTATAGAATCATGACAGAAGAACAAAGTGCTATTAGCATGAATACCGTGGAGTCGGAAGATGACACGTAATTTATACACAGACAATAGCACTTAAGTATCTTCAACATTAATTTCAATGACAAGCTGTATGTTTCCCATCATACATTTCAGGTTCATGATATTTCTTTTTAAATGGGTCCTTCAATCTAACTAATGCCTCTAAATTTAACTATACAGAGTAAATGTTCCTGGTAAGCATCGTTTGTTTGAACAATATAATTTACATTTTGTTGTACAAGATCACACATAGCTGGTAATCTACGTAGCAAATTTGGCAAAATCCCAATATTGTTTCCAGAGGCAGATGGATCTTTAAAATCACTAAATGTCTTTGGGTTGGAAGGGTAAACATACCATGGAGGTATCTCATGCAACTTCTGTGGAAACCTCAAATCAGCACAACATTTCTATTGTGCTGTGTGAAAATGTACAACACCCCCACTCTGCACAGCAACAATGCAAATATACCCACCAGTGGCTACCAGCCAACTAGTCATACCCACTAATCTCCAATAAGGTATAGGAGGGAAAGCAAGCAGCACACCCTCTTATATAATGAGGGGAGTGGGGTCACATGATCTAGCAACAGGAGGATGACCCCATTTGAACTAATATATGTTAGAGGGATTGTCTCATGAAGACAACCCCTGTTCATAGGCCCTCTTAGGGCATATCAACATCATAGAGGGGAATCCCCACCTTGGGACCCCCCTCTATGAGCTAAACAGATAACCGCCCTGTACAAGCAGCTCCCGTTCTGTTGTACTCGAGTCATCCTAGTATTACATGGGCAGCCATTGATCTGAATAGTCATGTTGTAATACTACATATCCCGTGCAGCGTTCGCTGCAAAGGAAATGCCTGGCTTGCCACGGATTCATCCGCCAAAATGAGCTGTTAGCTTTAATTTCTGGGAGCAGGACGTGCGACGATCAGCTGATCATCCCGGCAACCGCATTTAAAAGAGGTTATCTCTAATGAGACACCCTTTTTAACCTTAACTTTAACATTATTTTGATGTTCTGGTGAAAAAATGTCTGTAAAGTGGATACTTTGCATGACTTTAAATATATATAACCTTGGGACAGACTTTGATAGATGCCAAACTTTGGGAGCCCTGGAATACCCCCCCCCCCCCACAATAGATAGCAGCACACACAACACCCCGCAGATAGCGCCACCTAAACTCCCTCTACAGCACTGGCCGGGGACTCCCCTCCTAGAGGGAGCCCCCAATATCTCTCCATCCTCCTGTAGATAGTGCCACCCCCCTGCAATTTTGCACCCCCCGTAAATAGCAACCACCCCCCCACACACACTGTAGTTCGCATCACACCCTCCGTCCTGTAGAGAGCGCCACCTAAGCTCCCTCTACGAGCGGAATCCCCAGTCAGATCGATCTGGCCGAGGATTCTGCTACTAGAGAGAGCCCCTGACATCATTGTTCATTTGAACAGTGACGTCAGGGGCTCTGTCTAGAAGCTGAAATCCCGGCCGACACTCTGCCTGGTGATTCCGCTACTGGAGGAGCCTCAGGCGTCACTATCCATATATGGACAGTGACGTCTGAGGGCTACTCCTGAGGCAGAATCCCTGGCTAGAGCACCGCTGACGCTCTGCCAGGGATTCCGCTTGTAGAGTTAGCCCTGGACGTCACTGTCCATATATGGACAGAGACATCAGTGACTCCCTCTAGGAGCAGAATCCTCGGCCAGAGGGATTACGCTCCTACAGATGTAGCCGTCTTTATCTTGACTTTTAACGCATTAAATAAACAATGGCTAGATCTGTTATCTTGACTTTTTCAATGACTTTTCAATGGCTTTTGTTGTGTGATATCACGCTGCAGCAAGTTTTCAGAATCAAGGTAAAGATGGATACATCCATACAGGACACTACAGTGGTGCCATCAACAGGAAGGGCGTGCCATTTAAGGGGGAGGGGTGCTCAATATAGGGGGAGTGATGCTATCTACAGGTGGAGAGGCACTATCTGCAGGGGGTGGTGCTATCTGCAGGGGGTGGCACTATCTACAGGGGAAGTGGTGCTATCTACAGGGGGTGCGGCAGTATCTACATGGGCACTGTGGTATTATATGGGCACTACCTTCAGGGGACACTGTGGCGCTATCTACATTGGCACTGTGTGTGGTACAATGCGGGCACTATCTACAGTCAGAAATGTGGCACTATGTGGGCACTTTATACAGTGGCTCCTATGTGGGCACTGGCACTATCTACAGTGGTATTGCGTCACTATCTACATGGGCACTGTGGTGTTTTTAGGTGGTTGTGATAAAAAAAAAACCCTAACTAATAAAATGCATGCATTTTTTTAACATTGATGAAACGGCGGACTTAAAACTGTCAGACGGCCGGGAAATGGATTAAAATTTTGAGACACATTGATGCAAAACAGCCATGAAAAACTGACAGTTGATCCATTGTTAACTGCCGTTTCTTTCATGTGAATCTAGCCTTATAGCCCTCTTCACTCTCCTCTCACAGCGATCCAGGGTGACGGAGAGGGAAGAAGACTGAGGGTATGTCCATACGGCTGAAAAATCGGAAGCAGAACGCCTCCAAACATCTGCCAATTGATGTCGTCAATGGGATAAACGGCGTTCTGTTCTGACGGGGTGTTTTTTGTACCCGGCCGTTTTTATTGACTCTATAGAAAAACAGCTCCTATTCCGTCATGATGAGTGATGCGTTCGTGATCGCGGCTTCTTAGGGGTTAAACCACCATCGACGTCCCGCTACATGATCGCAGCGCAATGATTGCTATGGCAACCGGAGGCCTAGCAATGCTATGCCATCTACGGGAGGCAAAGTTAGGACCCACTATGCTTGCTGTCAGCGAGTAGCATGTAGTGCAGTGTATTAGAATAGCGATCAGGGCATCCTGCTTTCAAGTCCCCTAGTGGGACAAAATAAAAAAGTTTCAAAAAAGTTGTATAAAAATAGAAAGAAAAAAGTTTGAATGTAATAGAAGTAAAAAGCCCTTTTTTCCCCTTATCAGTCCTTTATTTAAAAAATAAAATACATAAACAAACACTACATAATTGGTATCGCCGCATCCGTAACGGCCTGAACTACAAAAGTATTTAATTATTTATCCCGCGCGGTGAGCACCATAAAAGAAAATAATAATAAACCACACCAGAATCACAATTTTTTTATTACTTCACCTTCCAAAAAATAGAATAAAAAGATAGCAAAAAGTCGCATGTACTCAAAAAGTTATGGCTCCAAGAATATGGCAATACAAAAAGTACTTCATTTTTTATAAAAAGTGTTTTATTGTGCAAACACCATAAAACATAAAAAAAAACTATAAACATATGGCATCGGCGTAATCATATCGGCCCGCAGAATAAAAGTGAATATTTCATTTATAGTGCATGGTGAACTCTGTAAAGAAAAAAATGGAATAAAAAACAATAGTAGAATTGCTGTTTTTTTAGTCACCACGCCTCTTAAAAAATCGCATGCACCCCATGAAAACTACAATGAACTACAATGTATTCCTCAAGGGGTCTAGTTTCCAAAATGGGGTCACTTTTAAGGAGTTTCCCCTATACTGGTACCTCAGAAGCTCTGCAAATGCAACTTGGCACCCAGAAACCAATCCAGCAAAATCTACTTGCCAAATAGCACTCCTGCCTTTCTGAGCTCTGCCGTTGGTCCAACCAGCAGTTTTTGACCACATATGGGGTATTGCCGTAATCGGCAGAAATTGCTTTACAAATGTTGGAGTGCTTTTTCTCCTTTATTACTTGTAAAAATAAAAAAATTGTACCTTGTATTTCAATTGCACAGCCTAATTCCACAAAATGCAGCAAAAAACCTGTGGGGCCTAAATGCTTGCTATACCCTTCAATAAGTTCCTTGAGGGGTGTAGTTTGCAAAAATAGGGTCACTTTTGGGGGGTTTCCACTGTTTTGACACCACTAGACCTCTTCAAACCGGACGTGGTGCCTAATAAAAAGGAGGACTCAAAATCCCCTAGGGGCTCCTTTGCTTCAGAGGACAGTGCTTCAGTCCACTACCACACTAGGGCCACATGTGGGATATTTCTAAAAACTGCAGAATCTGGGCAATAAATAATGAGTTTTGTTTCTCTGGTAAAATCTTCTGTTTTACAGGAAAAAATGGAATAAAAGGATTTTCTGCCAAAAACATAAATTTGTAAATTTCACGTCTACTTTGCTTTAAATTCCTGTCAAACGCTTAAAGTGTTAGGAAACTTTCTAAATGCTGTTTAAAGTACTTTGAGGGGGTCTAATTTTTAAAATGGGTTGTTTATGGGGGTTTCTAATATAGAAGGCACTCAAAGCCACTTCAGAACTGACCTGGTCCCTACAAAAAAAAGGCTTTTCTTCAAAATATGAGAAATTGCTGCTTATGTTCTAACCTTGTAACGTCCTAGAAAAATAAAAGAATGTTCAAAAATGATGCCAACATATAGTAAAGATATGGGAAATCTGAATTAGTAACTATTTTGTGTGGTAATACTATCTGTCTTACAAGTAGATACATTTAAATTCAGAAAAAAAATCTTTTTTCCAAATTTGCTCTAAATTTTGCTATATTTCAAAAATAAACACTGAATATATTGACAACATTTTATCACTAACATAAAGTCCAATGTGTCCCGAGAAAACAGTCTCCGAATCGCTTGGATAGGTAAGAGTTATTACTGCATAAAGTGACACATGGCAGATTTGAAAAATGGGCTCTGAGCCTTGAGGCCCAAACTAGGCTGTGTCCTTAAGGGGTTAAAGAAGTGCATATCAGAAATAAAAAATTTGACCTGGACACAGAGGCATCAAAGACCCTTGGTCATGAAAGGGTTAAAGACAAAATATATGTTTCAAAATTTAGTCAATGAGTTTTTATAGTTAAAATGTTATTACATACGTTGATATATCTTGTTGCCCTAGGACCAGACTAATTAATATTGGGTTTGGCCAGATAGATTTTTCATTAATATCCTTCATCATTTTAGCACCCATAATTGTTTTGAAAAGTGTTTTCACTTCATGACATTTTGACACAATTTGTATATTTTTAATACAAATTTGTAAAAGAAATTAAAATCTCAACAATGTTTTTCAAAACTATTGTTCATTGTTAACTAAACACATCTTTTAAATATTCTCTGTGAATCATTTTGCTGAAAAGGACATCAAAAGATTGTTAGTGGTCGCAATACTTTGCTATTAGAAATAAGGTATATCCCGCAAGGAAACATAGTCACAGAGTCAGCAACCCATTAGCAGATTCCACAAGTGAATATCCAACTATGAATTTCACATACGCAAGAACTTACCATACTCTGGCATTCTTACCAGTGGAGTGTGCAGGTGCACGATCTTCTACAACGTTAAAGTTCTCACAAGTTGAGTATGCATGTGAACCAAGAAAGTAATCTGTGGCCATACTGTTACAATCTGGTTCTGACGACACCCAGAGATAGAACCAACCGGGTGGCACAATGCACCTATATAACCACAAATTTGGTTAGTTTGAAAATATTTGGCTAGCCCCAGGACTTTGGTGCCCAGTGGTTGATTCTCTGGGTAATGTCAGTGAAATGGAAACCAGACAAGTCATTGGAAGGTTGAATATATTGTTTCTAAGGGTAACAACCAAGAGTCCAAAAACTAATTCCAGGGAAGAGAAGGACACGTTATAGGGATCAACAATGGTGATGGACCAGACTTAAGTACATGGTTCATGGTTCAGCTCTGGCGTTTAGGAGGGTAGTTACACAATCCAGGATTCGGCAACAGCAATGTACAGTAGTAATGTCGAGTACGTGGTACAGATTCCAAATTCAGGAGGATAATCAGAAAGTTCTGGGCAACAATGATGTAGCAGAGCCAAGTTTACAGGGGATATCAAAGAGACTCATTGTGGCTGTAGGCAGGAAGAGAAGATGCTGGGCTGCAGTGAGGTGAGTACATTTCAGTAAGAGCATGCCCTGCTGATTAGCATTTGGATGGGTGAGATGTGCAGCAGAGCACAAATCTATTAGATACTTTATGACCTGTGCCATACCCAGGAGAGTTATTGTGGGATAATGCTGACATCATGTTTATACCCACCTAAGGACAACTACAAATGGTGATCTGAGATGTAGACATAATCTACATTCATTCATGCTACAACTC
This sequence comes from Rhinoderma darwinii, assembly GCF_050947455.1. Classification (NCBI taxonomy): domain Eukaryota; kingdom Metazoa; phylum Chordata; class Amphibia; order Anura; family Rhinodermatidae; genus Rhinoderma; species Rhinoderma darwinii. The sequence goes on along the minus strand of NC_134688.1, from coordinate 442,300,211 downwards.
TGATAATATAATACAATATTGCGAGAGACCGTGATAGTTGTTTATCCCCCGAGCTGTGATTTTTTTTATTTTGTGTTTGGTATTTTCTGACACATACGTCCACATTCACTAATGCTGTCTAATAGTTAGACAGCATAAACTTTCGGTAAGTTATGCTCCGTTCCTGTGGTAAAACGCCTCCCCCCCCTTTTCGGACCACTTTTAAAAAGTGTCTAGCCAAGATTTTGGCACTATTTTTTACACTTGCTAGACCCAGATACAATAGTTAATTAAGTATTGAGTGGCAACACTTTTTATTGTGTTTTATCTATTTTTAATATCTCTTTTCTTTTATTTATATGAATATTAACAACAATAACTGTGTAATACATACATCAAACCCCAAATGACACCAAAATTTGGCTATTTTTCATTACCTTCTTGACTCAGACACTGTAGTAAATCAACTTTATAAGATTGGTATAGAAGTATTGAGTGGATACACTTTTTATTGCATTTTATACTTGTAAAGTTTACTATTTAGGAAGTCCCCAAAACTATGGTGTCTGGAGAGTCAGTGTCTATCTACTCATCACCATGTTATTTGCATTGACTATTGTGCTTCTATTTTACTCATTTCTTAGGCCCTATTCACACGACAGGGATTCTCGGCCGTTCTTTGAACGGCCGTCACACGGCCACAGTAGGAACAGTAGACCCCAAATGGGGCTATTCACACTCCCATAAAAAACAGGGACATGCCCTATTTTGGGCCGTTCTCCCGGGCCTAACGGCTCCCTTAGAAGTCTATGGGGCCGTGTAAAGGGGGTCTGTGTGGCACTACCTACAAGGGGGTCTGTGTGGCACTACCTACAAGGGGGACTGTGTGGCATTACCTACAGGGGGCTGTAGCAGTATCTACAGAGGGGAGTGTGTGGCATTATCTACATAGGGCAGTGTGTGGCATTATTTACAGAGGGCAGTGTGTGGCATTATATAAAGAGAGCAGGGTGTGCAATTATCTACAGAGGGAAGTGTGGGGCGGAAATTATACAAATGAAATTCATCAGTTTTTAAAACGGACAGGAAAAAAAACTAATGCAAAACGGGTCAAAATCGGCCGTTAAAAACAGAAACACGACCCAGAACGGATGCAAAACGGCCGAGAAACATGGACCAAAATGGCCGATTTTATTGGCCGACACTCGGACCCGGTCATGTGAATAGAGCCTTTGCGTTTTGTACTGCACCACAGCAGACCTTGGTGATCTATATAAAACGTTATAATGAAAACAATGATAGTGTTATTTTCCATGCGTGCCATCTTGAGGGTTTTGACTGCACAGGAGTTTTTAGATAATATTCTGATATCTAAAGACTATTACTAACGTGACAAAGCGGTTAGAGCGATTTTCAACATCTTAAATTTTATAAGAGAGTAAAACTTTGATGTCATCTTCTACTGGGGGGTGGTTTTAATTTAAATATCAATTGTTCTCCAAAAATAAGTTAATTCCAAAGACAGAAGTTTTGGAGTCTTGAGAAGTTTTAGTGCAGGTTGCTTTTAATACTTCCTATAACCTGCATACATGACATTATTTATGTTGTAAAGCAATCACGCCCAAAGATCAGGATCGGTTTCAGCTAAGGATTTGCTGGCATTCAATTTATTTCATGGTATATTTTATAGTCTATAATGTCAGATGCACTTTGCTTGAAAAGTGGAAAATGTCTATCTGCAAATGAATAATGGGAAAAGAAGTTCTCTCTGCGTCATCTTTAAAGTAAAACTCGGTAACTAGATCTCCCTATGGATATTCAAGACTGTTTTTTAAGTCATTGTCACTTGCTTTAAGTTTCTACAGCTTTCAGTGATATGCTACATTAATAGGGAAATAGTGCTATTTGTCATAAGGTTCACATGAATTTGGGAAGTTACCGGGGCTCATTGCTGTGGTGCTATAATGCTTTTTAAAAATTGAGGAAATTTCAGCTGAGTTGGAAATTTATGTGCACAATACAAGTGCTATACTCTATATGATCAGTGGCTCATTTGGCTCTGATGTTGTAGTGAAAGTTTAGAAAGGCGAAATGATAAAATGTGACATACGGAACGTAGCATTTGTTTTGGTGTACATTACATCTTGTGCTTTACTGATGGACCATACCACTGGCATGGGAATATTATAAAACTGGAAATTCATTGACACTGAACAAGTTCAGATTGTGTATATATATTATGTGTATATATGAGAACAAATTGATCCTCCACAGCACTTCAGATGCATATCTATATAGTATATACAGTATATTGTAACAACTTGGGGCAAGTTTGCTCACACGATCTCTATCTCTGCGGTAAGGTGGTTGGCACACTTGAAAATGTTAACTTTAACACAGTGGATTAGATTTAAAACTGGCTGCAAAAAGTTTTATTATCTTCATACAAGCAAAGCAGTTTCACAACACAGTAGAAAATAAACCCTAGGCTGTCCAGCCCCTAACTAAACATATAGCTTCCCTAGCTATCAGGGACCAGGGTGAAAGACCTACTGCCCAGCACCTCAAAACAAACACATGTTCTTAAAAGTACTTTTGACTCCCACAGGCTGGCAACGCCCATCTTTACGAGGCTGGGAGCCCTGTGTGAGTAGATCACACCTTTCTTAAAGGAGTCCACAGCTGGCAGCTAATGTGTCTCATAAGGCAGCCCAGACCCCGGACTGTCCTGAATGCGGAGTAGAATTTTTCTGTTCTCTTACACTTCAGCAACCCATATCTTCTTCCAGGTCTCTCGCATACTAAATGAATAGAAAGGACACTTTCTCTAGTAAAATACCTTGTGATTATTACAATCAGTGACCAAATCCTGCATCTTAGTATATGCACTACTACAAAGTATTTATATATATATATATATATATATATATATATATATATATATACTGTATATACACTACCGTTCAAAAGTTTGGGGTCACCCAGACAATTTTGTGTTTTCCATGAAAACTCACACTTATATTTATCAAATGAGTTGCAAAATGACTGGAAAGTATAGTCAAGACATTGACAAGCTTAGAAATAATGATTTGTATTTCAAATAATAATTTTCTCCTTCAAACTTTGCTTTCGTCAAACAATGCTCCATTTGCAGCAATTACAGCATTGCAGACCTTTGGCATTCTAGCTGTTAATTTGCTGAGGTAATCGGGAGAAATTTCACCCCATGCTTCCAGAAGCCCCTCCCACAAGTTGGATTGGCTTGATGGGCACTTCTTGCGTACCATATGGTCAAGCTGCTCCCACAACAGCTCTATGGGGTTGAGATCTGGTGACTGCGCTGGCCACTCCATTACAGATAGAATACCAGCTGCCTGCTTCTTCCCTAAATAGTCCTTGTATAATTTGGAGGTGTGCTTTGGGTCATTGTCCTGTTGTAGGATGAAATTGGCTCCAATCAAGCGCTGTCCACAGGGTATGGCATAGCGTTGCAAAATGGAGTGATAGCCTTCCTTATTCAAAATCCCTTATACCTTGTACAAATATCCCACTTTACCAGCACCAATGCAACCCCAGACTATCACATTACCTCCACCATGCTTGACAGATGGCGTCAGGCACTCTTCCAGCATCTTTTCAGTTGTTCTGTGTCTCACAAATGTTCTTCTGTGTGATCCAAACACCTCAAACTTCGATTCGTCTGTCTATAACACTTTTTTCCAATCTTTCTCTGTCCAATATCTGTGTGCTTTTGCCCATATTAATATTTTCCTTTTATTAGGCAGTCTCAGATATGGCTTTTTCTTTGCCACTCTGCCCTGAAGGCCAGCATCCTGGAGTCGCCTCTTCACTGTAGACGTTGACTCTGGCGTTTTGCGGGGACTATTTAATGAAGCTGCCAGTTGAGGACCTGTGAGGCGTCTATTTCTCAAACTAGAGACTCTAATGTACTTGTCTTGTTGCTCAGTTGTGCAGCGGAGCCTCCCACTTCTCTTTCTACTCTGGTTAGAGCCTGTTTGTGCTGTCCTCTGAAGGGAGTAGTACACACCGTTGTAGGAAATCTTCAGTTTCTTGGCAATTTCTCGCATGGAATAGCCTTCGTTTCTAAGAACAAGAATAGACTGTCGAGTTTCACATGAAAGCCCTCTTTTTCTAGCCATTTTGAGAGTTTAATCGAACCCACAAATGTAATGCTCCAGATTCTCAACTAGCTCAAAGGAAGGTCAGTTTTATAGCTCCTCTAAACAGAAAAACTGTTTACAGCGGTGCTAACATAATTGCACAAGGGTTTTCAAGGGTTTTCTAATTATCCATTAGCCTTCTAACACAGTTAGCAAACACAATGTTCCATTAGAAGACTGGAGTGATGGTTGCTGGAAATGGGCCTCTATACACCTATGTAGATATTGCATTAAAAACCAGACGTTTGCAGCTAGAATAGTCATTTAGCACAACAATGTATAGAGTGTAAAAGGACGTAAATGTCAGTCAAGATGATGTGCAGCAAATTAAGAAAAAATTGTTGAGCTTCAGTGGTGTATTTTATTTCCTGAAGATATGTGACTATTTCCTGTATACCTCTTTGATGTTCTATGGACGTGTATAAACTCTCAACATCAAATGATGCAAGTGTGATGTGTTGATCTTTTGGTATATCTACTGACTTGAGCTTATTTAAAAAAATCAGATGTATCTTGTATATAGGAAAAAGCTTCTGTTGAGAAGACCCTAAGTACCCGGTCTAGGAATATTGCCATGTGGCTGAAGATGGACTCAGTTCCCGAGACTATGGGTCGACCGGGTGTGTTGGTCAGAGACTTGTGTACTATGGGTACCGTGTACAACACTGGTGTCCTGGGGTTTTCTATAGTCAAATATTCAGATGTCTTTTGATCAATGATTCCATCTAGTAAGGCCTTATTTATAACGTTTTGTATACGTCTCATGATTTTAAATTTGGGATCAAAGGTTAGCTTATTATAGATGGTTGTATCACTCAGTTGTGTCATTATCTCATTTTCATATTGGGTCCTATCCAGGACAACCACAGCACCACCCTTGTCAGCAGGTTTGATGGTAATGTGGTCATCATGGATCAGAGCCTTTAATGCAACAATATCATCCCTTGTCATATTAGGATGTTTAACCCCTTAAGGACGCAGCCTAGTTTGGGCCTTAAGGCTCAGAGCCCATTTTTCAAATCTGACATATTTCACTTTATGTGGTAATAACGTCGGAATGCTTAAACCTACCCAAGCGATTCTGAGATTGTTTTCTCGTGACACATTGGGCTTCATGTTCGTGGTAAAATTTGGTCGATATATTCAGTGTTTATTGGTGAAAAATTGCAAAATTTAGAGAAAATTTTGAAAAAATTGCATTTTTCAGAATTTAAATGCATCTGCTTGTAAAACAGACGGTTATACCACCCAAAATAGTTACTAGCTCACATTTCCCATATGTCTACTTTAGATTGGCATCGTTTTTTGAACATTATTTTATTTTTCTTGGACGTTACAAGGCTTAGAACATCAACAGCAATTTCTCATATTTTTAAGAAAATTTCAAAAGCCTTTTTTTTAAGGTACCTCTTGAGTTCTGAAGTGGCTTTGTGGGGCCTATGTATTAGAAACCCTGATAAAACACCCCATTTTAAAAACTAGACCCCTCAAAGTATTCAAAACAGCATTTAGAAAGTTTTTTAACCCTTCAGGCATTTCACAGGAATTAAAGCAAAGTGGAGGTGAAATTTGCAAATTTCATTTTTCTTGCTGAATTTCAATTTTATCCATTTTTTTTTCTGTAACACAGAAGGTTTTACCAGAGAAACACTACTAAATATGTATTGTCCAGATTCTGCAGTTTTTAGAAATGTCCCACATGAGGCCCTACTGCGCTCGTGGACTAAAACACAAGCCCTAGAAGCAAAGAAGCACCTAGTGCATTTTGAGTCCTCTTTTTTATTAGAATATATTTTAGGCAGCATGCCAGGTTTGAAGAGGTGTTGAGGTGCCAAAACAGTAGGAATCCCCCAATAGTGACCCCATTTTGGAAACTACACCCCTCAAGGAATTCTTTTAGGGTTGTTGTTACGATTTTGAGCGCACAGTTTTTTCACAGCACGTATTTGAATTGGGCTGTGAAATGAAAAAAATGTCATTTTTTCCAATAAAATGTCATTTGTGATCAAAATTTCTTATTTTCACAGGGAACAAAATACCCCATTTTGTTGCCCAATTTGTCCTTAGTGTGGCAATACCCCATTTGTGGTGATAAACTGCCGTTTGGGCCCATGGGAGGGCTCAGAAGGAAAGGAGCGCTGTGTGTTCTTTGGAGTCCAGATTTTGCTGGATTGGTTTTCGGGTGCCATGTCGCATTTGCAGAGCCCCAGAGGTATCAAAGCAATAGAAACCAACCACAAATGACCCCATTTTGTAAACTACACCCCTCAAGGAATTCATTTATGTGTGTTGTGACGATTTTGACCCCATAGTTTTTTCACAGAACTTATTTGAATTGGGCAGGGAATGAAAACCAAATTATTTTTTTCAAATAATATGTAGTTTTGGCTGAAAATTTCTTATTTTCACAAGAAACAAAATACCCCATTCTGTTGCGCAATTTGTCCTGAGTGCCGCAATACCCCATTTGTTGTGATAAACTGCTGTTTGGCCCATGGGAGGGCTCAGAAGGAAAGGACCACCATTTGGCCTACTGGGGATTTTCTAGTGCGAAGTCATGTATGCAGAAGCCCCTGAGGTACCAGTACAGTTGAAACCCGCAAAAAGTGACCCCGTTTTAAAAACTACACCCTTAAGGCATTCATCTAGAGGTGTAGTGAGCATTTTGACCGGAGACCTACACCCCATAAACTGTAATGTGGGTTCTCCCGGGTATGGCAATACCCTACATGTGGCTGTTATCAGCTGCCTGGACACACAGCAGGGCTCAGAGGGGAAAGACGAGGGGGTATAAGCTGTGTGGAGTGCATCAGGGTAAGTAAAATTGGGGCAAATTATAAACCAAGGGATGTATGATAAATTTTAAAACACTCTTTCATACAGAGCTCTGGTTATTCGGGACACGCGTCATATTGATATATTGTGTCATCCATTATCGCCCTCTTATAGCAGACTTTGCACCTCTTTTGACTTTTTCCCTTCTTGCCAGTTTGGGGAACTTCTCCTGGAAAGTGTTGCCCTGGTACGATGCGTGTGGCCTCGCTTCCAGAAGTACTGGGTGCCCCCCCTTCCTGGTCCCTAAAGATTAGGTTCTTGATAATCACCTTGAAATTCCAGGAAAGTTCCCGTCTGGCCTGCACATCGACGTAGCACGTACGCATTGTACAAAGCCATCTGTATGATGTGCCCGGCCAGCTTCTTATACCACACCACATGGCGCTGTAGGGCTTCAGGGCTTTATCTTACAAGTCCATCCCTCCCATGTACCTATTGTAGTCCAGGATGCAGTCTGGTTTGGGGGTGGCCTTTCCTTCATATATCCTAAACCTGTAGGTATACCCTGATGCCCTCTCACAGCTTATACATCTTCACGCCATACCTTGCCCTCTTACCCGGCAGGTACTCGCGGAATTGAACCCTCCCTTTAAAATGTACCAGGGACTCATCAATAGAAATACACTTCTCGGGGGTGTATGCTTGGGAAAACCGGGCACTGAAACGGTCTAATAGGGGTCTCCGTTTATACAAACAGTCAAAACTGGGGTCATCTCGGGGTGGGCACGGCTCATTATCACTATAATGTAAGAAGCGAAGTGTTGCCTCATTTATTTATTTTTTTAGGTTCCAGTTCAGTTCTGAAGTTGCTTTGAGGGGCCCATATATTAGAAACCCCTATCAAACACCCCATTTTAGAAACTAGACCCCTCAAAGTATTCACAACAGCATTTAGAAAGTTTATGAACCCTTTAGGTGTTTCACAAAAATTTAGAGTAAAGTAGAGGTGAAATTTACATTTTTTTTTTGTCAGAAAATCCTCTTTATACCATTTTTTTTATAACACAAAAGGATTTTTCAGAGAAATGCAACTCAATACTTATTGCCCAGATTCTGCAGTTTTGAGAAATATCCCACATGTGGCCCTCGGGCGGTAATGGACTGAAGCACCGGCCTCCGAAGCAAAGGAGTACCTAGTGGATTTTGAGGCCTCTTTTTTATTAGGCACCATGTCCGGTTTGAAGAGGTCTTGTGGTGCCAAAACATTGGGAACCCCCCAAAAGTGACCCCAATTTGGAAACTAGACACCTTGATGAATCCATTGTAGTTTTCTTGGGGTGCATGCGGCTTTTTGATCAGTTTTTATTCTATTTTTAGGTGGCGTGGTGACTAAAAAACAGCAATTCTACTATTGTTTTTTTTTTTCATTTTTTTTTACAGCGTTCACCGTGCGCTATAAATGACATATTCACTTTATTCTGCGGGGCGATATGATTACGGCGGTACCCTATCTTTATAGTTTTTTTTATGTCTTATGGCGTTTGCACAATAAAATACGTTTTGTAAACAATCATTCACTTTTTGTGTTACCTTATTCTAAGAGCCAGAACGTTTTTATTTTTCAATCAATAAAGCCGTGCGAGGACTTATTTTTTGCGTAACGAACTGTAGTTTCGATCAGGACCATTTTTAGGTACATGCGACTTTTTGATCTCTTTTTATTCCATTTTTTGGGAGGTGAAGTGACCAAAGAATTGTGATTCTGATATGGTTTATTATTATTTTATTTTACGGCGTTCACCGCGCGGGATAAATAACGAAATAATTTTGTAGTTCAGGTCGTTACGGACGCGGCGATACCAATTATGTATAGTTTATTTGTATGTTTATATATTTTTATGAATAATAAAGGACTGATAAGGGAAAAAGGGGGATTTTTACTTTTATTACTTTTAAATCTTTTATTTTCTTATTTTTACACATCTTTTTTTAACTTTTTTTTTACTTTATTACTTTGTCCCACTAGGGGACATGAGGGCAGGAGGCTCTGATCGCTATTCTAATACACTGCACTACATGCGTAGTGCAGTGTATTAGAACTGTCAGCTACTCACTGACAGCAAGCATAGTGGGTCCTGACGTTGTCAGGACCCACTAGGCTTCAGTCTATGGCATAGCCGGACGCCATTGTTTGGTGTCCGGTTGCCATAGTCACCATCGCCGGCCGCTATCGCGTAGCAGGCCGGCGATGGCAGCTTAACCCCTAAAAAGCCGCGATCTCTATAGAACGCGGCTTTTAAGGGGTTAATCAGCGGGGACACAGCGATCGGTCCCCGCTGCAGGAGCTGTGACAGCTGCTGAACAAGACAGCAGCGTCACAGCTCCTGTATGTGTCGGGAGGACGGCCGAAACGGCCGTTACTCCCGTGACGTACTATTACGGCATGGAGCGCGAACGATACAGCTGCCATGACGTAATAGTACGTCAAGGAGCGGGAAGGGGTTAAAAGGAGAATTCATGCTGTTCTTGTTTATCTGTTCAACCTCCCTCTTGACTACAGTAATAAATGCATCCAATGCTGGAATATGATTATTTGGCATAAAGTTGCTCTTATTATACAATTTAACATAATCCAAAAATATCTCCAAACTTCTTACCCTGATAGTAGGTGTTTGTTCGGCGAACCAACATTTCAACTTAATAGATCGAAAAAAGTTATTTAGATCATTATCCAACTGGATCCAGTCCGTATGTGACGAAGGACAAAAGGTATATATATACACGCACACACACACACACACACACACACACACACACACACACACACACACACACACACACACATAAAATTTCAAAATACAAGGTCAGTCAGCACCTCCTAGTAAAGTGAACTCTGGATGCGCTAAGATATATGCAGACTTTTACTATACTTCTAAATGTGAGGTTCTTAGTGCACATTTATCAAATTGTGAGAGACCACCTGCCACAACAAGGCGACCTCATACAGATGGATACCTAAATTAAACATTATAATTGTACATAATAGGAGACATCCCTCTAATGGGCCTAGGCCTTCATAATGAGCTCAGAGTAGGTAAAAGCCAGCTTTATTCTTCTCTAATAAAAAATAAAATAAAATATATATTTATAACATACAATGTAATTACATTACCCTTGAAATTCCATAACAAACTAATGTATGTATTAATTTCATACGTTGTTTTTTTTTTACATTTTGCCTTATGATAGTATTGCTGTATGTAATTTACACACAATGTTCCACATGTTCTTCTTCTGATATGTCATAAATGTCAACTAGATTTCTTATAATTGTATTATTTTTTTCGTTTCTTCAACTTTTTCCTCATTTTTCTCTTGCTTCTAGCATTGGTATGAGTTTGGCGGAGAGATGGCACTATTCCCCAACAAATGTCATCACTGGATTCCTAGTAATGAGCAGCTTCTTGACTGATCAGCATATACTGTATTGTACTGGAAATGCATTACAGTATATAGAGCACTGTATATTAATTTTTTGTTTGTTTTTTATAGACGTTAAATAATTTAAATGGGAAAAATCTTGCTGGAGCTAAAAGCAGACTTGCCAGTTCTCCTGACATTGTCAAAATACATGAAAACACTCACCTGCGGTTGGAGGAAAAATATTCAGTCTCCACCTGGCAACAGAACTCTTTAGCCCAATTTCACACGCAGTGACGTAATGATTACAGTTGAAGGGGGTGTGAACAGGCTTGGAAAGGAAGGGGCCCACCCGAATCCCCTGCAAGCTGCCCTTTGAGGCCCAGGCAAAGGTTATCACATTGTAAGCTGCATCGCATTTAACATCCTGATGCTGCCCAGTGTTAGGACCTTGTATGCGCCGCCGTGCAGACCTTTGCAGGGACCTGAAGTGGCAAACTGTGGGGGATCCGGGGCGGGGTCCCTGCAGAAGAGACGAGTAACAGTGAGTAAATTATTATTATTATTTGTTTTGTCATATCTGGGGGGTCTAAATGGACTGTTGAACGGGAAGGGTGAAGGTGCCCGGCACGGGGGCCGGCTCTATATTTTTATGCCCCTGTTCCCATGGCAGTATTTTTGTCAGTATTTCGCTTACATTTTTGTAACCCAAAACCATTAACCCTTTCAGGACTAAGGGTCATCGATGCCTCAATGACCAGCCCCATTTTTTTAAATCTTGACGTGCCATTTTATGTTGTAATAACTCTGGCATGCTTTTGCCTATCCAAGCGATTCAGAGATTGTTTTCACGTGACATATTGTACTTTATGTTAGTGGAAAAAATTTGGTCAATAAATTCATAGCTTATTTGTGAAAAACACCAAAATTGAAAGAAAATGTTCAAAAATTATAATTTTTCTAATTTTAAATGTAATCTACTTGTAAAACAGATAGTAATACCACACAAAATTGTTGCTAATTAACATCCCCCATAATGCTACTTTATATTTGCATTGTTTTTTGAATATTATTTTATTTTTCTAGGACGTTACAAGGCTTAGAACTTTAGCAGCAATTTCTCACATTTTCAAGAAAATGTCAAAAGGCTATTTTGTCAAGGACCAGTTCAGTTCTGAAGCGGCTTTGAGGGGCTTATGTACTAGATAGACCCCATAAATCACCCCATTTTAAAAACTGTACCCCTCAAAGTATTCAAACCAGCATTCATAAAGTTTATTAACCCTTTAGGCGTTTCACAGGAATTAAAGCAAAGTAGAGGTGAAATTTACAAATTTCATTTTTTTTGCCGAAATTCAGTTGTAATAAAAAAAATTTACCAAAGAAATGCAACTCAATATTTATTGCCCAGATTCTGCAGTTTTTAGAAATATCACACATGTGGCTTTAGTGTGATAATGGACTGAAGCATCGGCCTCAGAAGCAAAGAAGCACCTAGAGGATTTTGGGGTCTCCTTGTTTTAGAATATATTTTAGGCACCATGTCAGGTTTGAAGAGGTCTTGTGGTGCCAAAACAGTGGAATCTCCCCAAAAGTGGTTTTGGAAACTACACCCCCTCAGGAAATTTATCTAGGGGTAAAGTTAGCATCTTGACCAAACAGGTCTTTTGCTATATTTATTGGAATACGTCTGTGAAAATGAAAATCTCCTTTTATTCTGAAAAAATATAAAAAAATTAAATTTTTACAAGGAATAAAGAATAAAAAGCACCCCAAAACTTGTAAAGCTATTTCTCACGATTACGGCAATACCCCATATGTGGTAATACACTGCTGTTTGGGCACGCTGTGGGGCTCAGAGGGGAGGCAGCGCCTTTTGGCTTTTGGAGCGCAGATTTTGCTTGGTAATAGTTCTGTTTGGGGTTTTGCTGGTATTTCCGTTTATAATGTGGTGGCATATGTAAGCTGGGCAGAGTACATCAGGGCATAATACGAGGGTATAATAATGGGGTAAATAAAAAATTCATAGATATGTGTGGCCGGTGTCGCACTGATAAATGGTGCCCAAGCTTATCCGCTTTTGGACACTCTGCACAATTTCTGTCGCTATATTCTGAGCGCCAGAACTTTTTTGAATTTATTCTCAACCGGAGCCGTGCGAGGGCTTATTTGTTACGTGTCAATCTGTAGTTTTCATTGGTGCCATTTTAGGGTACATGTGATTTTTTTATTACTTTTTATTAGATTTTTGGCAAGCAAAGTGACAAAAAAAAAACATACATTTTGACAATGTTTTTTGTCCTTTTTTTTAACAGTAATCACTGTGCACTATAATTTACATTTTACTTCATTCTGCGTGTCGGTACGATTACGCCGATACCATATGTATATTTTTTTTTAATGTTTTGTGGCGTTTGTGCAATAAAATCACTTTTCTATAAAATAATTTCTTTTTTGTGTCACCATATTCTGAGAGCCATAATTTTTTTATTTTTCAGTCAAAAAAAGCTGTGTAAGGGCTTCTTTTTTGCGAGACGGGTTGTATTTTTTTTTTTTGTATTGTTTTGGGGTACATGCGACTTTTTGATCACTTTTTATTCTATATTTTGGGAGGGGTGATGACCAAAAAAATAGTGATGCTAGCATTGTTTTTCAATTATTTTTTACGGTGTTCACCGTGCGGGAAAAATAATATTATGGTTTTATAGTTTGGGTTGTTACGAACGCGATGAAACCAAATATGTGTACTTTTATTAACGTTTTAATTTTTTTTCCTATAATAAAAAACTTATATAAAACATTTTTATTACTTTTTTTTTTTACTTTTTTTACTTGAAGACCTTCTGCACTGATGGCTGTTATAACACATTACACTACTGACAGGAAGCCTATGAGGACCAGCTGATCCTCATAGGCTTCCGTGAATGGCAGACCCGGAGGCCGTTGTATGGCCTCTGGTTTTGCCATGCAACCGACGGCAGCACCCGCAATCGGTCCTCGGGAAAGTTTGTTGTAGCAACAAACTTTCCAGTTTGTTGCTACAACAAACTTTCCCTGCGATCACATGATCGGGACCTGAACCACTCAGGTCCCGATCATGTCTCCGGGACCAGAGGCAGGGGTTAACAGCGCGATCCGGGTGTCAGCACTACTCTGACATTGCTTAACCTTTTTTTACATTGGGGGATGCATGTCTTTTGTAGGAACAACCCCTTTAGTGGCGTAGCGCTGTAGCAGCCGTAGCGACTGCTAGTGGAGCCTCCGGCCATGGGAGGGGGGGCCGTGTCGGCAGTCAAAGCGGGCCACCTCATTCTGCGGGCCCAGTAGCAGTCACGGTAGTTACGCCACTGTACGTAACTATACAGATCAAGGTGTAAAAGGTGTTTGATGCTACAAATTTCAGTGATCACAATGTATATCACAATGTAGACACATTTTCATAGAACATTTGCCAGGTTTCTAGCTGGCACTTTTACCTTGATAACATTGTATTCATTACACATTTTAACCCCTTCCCGCTCCTTGACGTACTATTACGTCATGGCAGCTGTATCGTTCGCGCTCCATGCCGTAATAGTACGTCACGGGAGTAACGGCCGTTTCGGCCGTCCTCCCGACACATACAGGAGCTGTGACAGCTGCTGTCTTGTTCAGCAGCTGTCACAGCTCCTACAGCGGGGACCGATCGCTATGTCCCCGCTGATTAACCCCTTAAAAGCCGCGTTCTATAGAGATCGCGGCATTTTAGGGGTTAAGCTGCCATCGCCGGCCTGCTACGCGATAGCGGCCGGCGATGGTGACTATGGCAACCGGACACCAAACAATGGTGTCCGGCTATGCCATAGACGGAAGCCTAGTGGGTCCTGACAACGTCAGGACCCACTATGCTTGCTGTCAGTGAGTAGCTGACAGTTCTAATACACTGCACTATGCATGTAGTGCAGTGTATTAGAATAGCGATCAGGGCCTCCTGCCCTCAAGTCCCCTAGTGGGACAAAGTAATAAAGTAAAAAAAAAGTTAAAAAAAGATGTGTAAAAATAAGAAAATAAAAGATTTAAAAGTAATAAAAGTAAAAATCCCCCCTTTTCCCTTATCAGTCCTTTATTATTAATAAAAATATATAAACAAACAAATAAACTATACATAATTGGTATCGCCGCGTCCGTAACGGCCTGAACTACAAAATTATTTCATTATTTATCCCGCACGATGAACGCCGTAAAATAAAATAATAATAAACCGTACCACAATCACAATTCTTTGGTCACTTCACCTCCCAAAAAATGGAATAAAAAGAGATCAAAAAGTCGCATGTACCTAAAAATGGTACTGATCGAAACTACAGTTCGTTACGCAAAAAATAAGTGCTCGCACGGCTTTATTGATTGAAAAATAAAAACGTTCTGGCTCTTAGAATAAGGCCTCATGCACACGACCGTAAAAACTTCCGTTATTACGGGTCGTAATCACGACCCGTAATAACGGGCTCATAGACTTCTATTGGCGACGGGTGCCTTCCCGTTTTCTCACGGGAAGGTGCCCGTGCCGTTGAAAAAGATAGAACATGTCCTATTTCAGGCCGTAATAACGGCACGGACAGTCCATAGAAGTCTATGGAGCTCTCGTAATGACGGGTGGCTACATGTGTGCACCCGTCATTACGGCAGCGTTGCTAAGCGACGTCAGTAAATAGTCACTGTCCAGGGAGCTGAAAGAGTTAACTGATCGGCAGTAACTCTTTCAGCACCCTGGACAGTGACTACCGATCAGTATAAACCTGTAAAAAGTAAAAATAAAAGACTTTCATACTTACCGACAACTTCCTGCTTCCTCCAGTCCGGTCTCCCGCCCGTTGCCTTGGTGACGCGTCCCTCTCGACATCCTGGATGACGTTTCAGGCCATGTGACCGCTGCAGCCAATCACAGGTCAATCACAGGCTGCAGCGGTCACATGGACTGCCGCGTCATCCAGGGATGTCGGGCTGGATGTGAAGAGAGGGACGCGTCACCAAGACAACGGCCGGGTAAGTATGAATTTCTTTAACTTTTATTACAGAAAAGGCTGTCCCTTCTCTCTATCCTGCACTGATAGAGAGAAGGGGCTGCCGATTAGTGCAGCGCTATTTTGCCGCCAAAAACGTGCCCGTAAATACGGGTGGAATACGGGTGACACCGGACCCATATTTACGGGCACGGGTTCGTAAATACTGGTGCAAAACGGGTGAAATACGTGTGACACCGGACCCGTATTTACGCCAGTATTTACGGGTGGGAAAAAATACGGTCGTGTGCATGAGGCCTAAGGTAACACAAAAAGTGAATGATTGTTTACAAAACGTATTTTATTGTGCAAACGCCATAAGACATAAAAAAAAACTATAAACATCTGGTATCGCCGTAATCGTATCGCCCCGCAGAATAAAGTGAATATTTTATTTATAGCGCACAGTGAACGCTGTAAAAAAAAAAGAATAAAAAAACAATAGTAGAATTGCTGTTTTTTAGTCACCACGCCACCTAAAAATAGAATAAAAACTGATCAAAAAGCCGCATGCACCCCAAGAAAACTACAATGGATTCCTCAAGGGGTCTAGTTTCCAAATTGGGGTCACTTTTGGGGGGTTCCCAATGTTTTGGCACCACAAGACCTCTTCAAACCGGACATGGTGCCTAATAAAAAAGAGGCCTCAAAATCCACTAGGTGCTCCTTTGCTTCTGAGGCCGCTGCTTTAGTCCATTACCGCCCGAGGGCCACATGTGGGATATTTCTAAAAACTGCAGAATCTGGGCAATACGTATTAATTTGCGTTTCTCTGATAAATCCTTTTGTGTTATAAAAAAAATGGTATAAAGAGGATTTTCTGACAAAAAAAAAAATGTAAATTTCACCTCTACTTTGCTCTAAATTTTTGTGAAACACCTAAAAGGTTCATAAACTTTCTAAATGCTGTTGTGAATACTTTGAGGGGTCTAGTTTCTAAAATGGGGTATTTCATAGGGGTTTCTAATATATGGGCCCCTCAAAGCAACTTCAGAACTGAACTGGAACCTAAAAAAATAAATAAATGAGGCAATACTTAATTTCTTACATTATACTGATAATGAGCCGTGCCCACCCCGAGATGACCCCCAGTTTTGACCGTTTATATAAATGGAGACCCCTATTAGACCGTTTCAGTGCCCGGTTTTCCCAAGCATACACCCCGAGAAGTGTATTTCTATTCATGAGTCCCTGGTACATTTTAAAGGGAGGGTTCAATTCCGCGAGTACCTGCCGGGTAAGAGGGCAAGGTATGGCGTGAAGATGTATAAGCTGCGAGAGTGCATCAGGGTATACCTACAGGTTTAGGATATATGAAGGAAAGGCCACCCCCAAACCAGACTGCATCCTGGACTACAATAGGTACATGGGAGGGATGGACTTGTCAGATCAAATCCTGAAGCCCTACAGCGCCATACGGTGTGGTATAAGAAGCTGGCCGGGCACATCATACAGATGGCTTTGTACAATGCGTACGTGCTACGTCAATGTGCAGGCCAGACGGGAACTTTCCTGGAATTTCAAGAGGTGATTATCAAGAACCTAATCTTTAGGGACCAAGAAGGGGGGGCACCCAGTACTTCTGGAAGCGGGGCCACACGCATCGTACCAGGGCGGCAACACTTTCCAGGGGAAGTTCCCCAAACTGGCAAGAAGGGAAAAAGTCAAAAGAGGTGCAAAGTCTGCTATAAGAGGGCGATAAGGGATGACACAATATATCAATGTGACACATGTCTCGAATAACCAGAGCTCTGTATGAAAGAGTGTTTTAAAATTTATCATACATCCCTTGGTTTATAATTTACCCCAATTTTACTTACCCTGATGCCCTCCGCACAGTAAAGAAGGGAGGGAACCTCCAGCTCACCAGTTTGATGCGTCTCCAGACTCGCCGCTCGGATCCCCGCTACGGCTGGCAGTGTGTAATGGAAGAAAAGAAAGAAATGATCCAGCGCTGAGTCGTGCTTCAAGTTAAATGACAACAAGCGGGACTTTTCAAAAAACTGGGGAAGAGGGGGGGCAGGAAGCACAAACCAAATGGATACCATCCAACCCAGAAGGTTGAGGAACCACAGAAGAACCTAGATGTGATTAATCTGTCGTCCACACCTCTCTCCCCTATACAACTCAAGGTCTTATCACGAGGACTCAATTTTGTACCCAATCAAAATTTCGATGTTTTTTCCACTCTACTTGACATTAACAAGTTCATCCGCAATCTTACGGTGAAAAGGCACTTTCTGACCTCTGAAGCAGCAATTGATGAACGAATACCGGATCCTACAATAAATAGTAACAACTATAGAAGACTCATGTTCCAGGAACAAATGACATTGCTTTGCCTCGAGGATCTCGCTGATGAACAAATACAACAGTCAAATTCCAGCCAAGTACCCAAATTTACTACAAAGAATCCGAGGTTTTATCCAACACAGTCTCGGACTGAATCCATGGACACTTTCCAATCGATCATAGAAAGGGAATTACATAAAATTAAAAATCAAATGGGACTCGACAACACCATCCAAAATCTATCCACAATAGAAAAACAGGCCATCAAGTCCTTGAGAGATAATGAGGAAATTGTAATTCGCATGGCGGATAAGGGAGGTTCCATCACGATTATGAATAAGGATATGTACATGGATCAAATTTACCTTCTATTAGATGATGTTAACACCTATGTGAAATTGTGTTATAATCCCACTAATGATTTCTCCAATGCATTGAAATATATTCTAGATGAGGGTTTGGATCAGGGCCTATTGAGCAAAAAACAGTATGATTATTTATATGTGGAATTCCCGGTGGTACCTATAATGCATGCCTTACCGAAAACACACAAGGGCATTACCCCTCCCCCGATGCGGCCCATAGTATCTGGTATAGGGTCCCTGACGGAGAGAATTTCTGAATGGCTTGATTGCCACTTACAGCCACTCGTTCTAAGGGTGCCCGGTCATTTGAGGGATACGAAGGACGTGCTTTCCATCTTTCAAAATAAAATCTGGAGTCAAGACCACACATGGCTAAGTTCCGATGTGGTCTCTCTCTATACTAGCATTCCACACTCGGTTGCTATCGAAGCCCTTATCCACCATTTACGTAAATACAGTCGATACGGTCCGTTATTGCAAAATTTTATAGTCAATGTAACGAATTTTCTCATGGCACACAATTATTTCAATTTTGCGGGTACCTTTTATCTTCAGCAGAGAGGGGTGTCCATGGGGGCTAAGTTCTCTCCGTCCCTGGCCAATCTGGTCATGGCCTGGTGGGAGGAATCCATCTTGTTCTCGACTGCTAACCCATATGCGGGCCATGTCCACTGGTATGGCAGATACATCGACGACCTCCTATTTATATGGGAGGGCTATGTGTCTGTCATACCAGAATTCATGGCCTTCATCAATGACAACGATCTAAACCTTAGGTTCACATATAACACCAATAATACAACCATGAATTTTCTGGATATCAAGTTCAGTTCTGAAATTGGATCTAGGGTTTGTACAGAGATCTACCACAAACCTATATCAGGCAATACTTTACTACACGCCACTAGTTGTCATCCTAAGCACACAATTTCGGCAATACCTGTGGGCGAGTTGATGAGAGCTAAGAGGAATTGTAGCACTGAGTCAGGTTACACCAGAGAGGAATCTAGAATATGCCGCAGACTTGCGGCTCGTGGGTATAGGAAGTGGACTCTTGAGAGGGCCAAAACTATTGTTAAAGCCAAAGATAGAGATTCTCTCCTGTCCACCAAACACAAGGCAGACACCACAAAATCTAGTACAACGGACCCCAATATACCCACACTGGTACTACAGTATAGTAACCAATTTAATCTCATTAGAAACATGGTACTCAAATACATCCCTCTGCTATATGAAGATGCTAAATTGGAAGAGGTACTTAGTAACGGATGTAGAGTGGTGTCACGGAGAGCTCCCACTCTTGGAAACATGCTAGCCCCCTCGTTATTAACAACCGGTCTCCCCAAACCTACATGGTTAACCCACAAAGAGTACTATAAGTGCGGAACACAACCTTGTAAAGTTTGTAGTTTCTCCAAGATCACCAAAGAGTTTTCAAACTCCACAGGAAACATTAAATTTCCAATTAAATCGTACATCAACTGTAACAGCAATAATGTAGTTTATGTTATCGAATGCACGATTTGCAATCTAAAATACGTGGGTTGCACAATAAGAAAATTTAAACTTCGAGTTTTAGAACATCTGGGTTACATCAGGAACCCCAATATTTTGAACATCTCAAACATAGCTAGGCACTTCATCTCTCAACATAATCGATGCACCAGTACATTTTGCTGCTATGCAGTGGAGAAGGTTAGGGGTACTATAAGAGGGGGCAACATCAGACACCGCCTTTTAACGAGAGAGGCTTTCTGGATCTATAACCTGGAAACTCGTTTTCCGCTAGGTCTCAATATCAGGAAGGAACTTATGTTCCATTGCTGAACCAAAGGGACATATACACATAGCCAATTTTGTCAATTTTAGAACACCAATCGGTTATCATCAACATTCCCAGAATCTTTTCCACAAAGTTTACTGCTCATTGTAGCCCACCGGCATATTCAGCACCATTCATTGTGGACAGCGCCAACAGTCAAGAGTTATATTTTCTTAAACATTCTACATACATTTTTTTATCAGAATGAACAGGAATGGGAATACCATTTTTTTGTAACAGAGTTGTTCTAATCAGGGGAGACTCATCTTAGGGGTTAGATTTCACAAGTATCTGCCTTAAATAGTATTGAATGTGGCAGGTTGCAGCATTTTCAGCACCACTTACTATGGACAGCGACAATAAGAATGCGAGGTAGTACTAGGTTATTCCCCACATAAGATTGAGTCATCAGAACTAACCGTAACAGTGTTGTTACAGGGAGGCATACCGACAGAGGGGGATTTCATCCCTCAAGTTATAATCCAAAATTATTCACCACCAACGACATGGATTGCTATAGTTTCTAGCATATTTAGTCCAACCTACCATGGACAGCATTCATGGGGTTTTTTCCAACTGGGTACTGAGGCAACCGTCTTTAAGGGGCACTGAATGTTATAGTCTGGAATTTATTCAGTATTATACAACAGTGATAACACCTCTAAAAATTCGAGGCAAGCCTTTAACATGCTGCATCCGTGGGTTAAACATTATAGTTAAGAGTACATTCAGTACCATTTACTGTGGACAGCGCTGTCAACAATATGAGGTACGCCTCTAATATATGTTGATTGAATGTTATAGTCCTGAACACATTCAGCACTATGGACAGTGCCGTTAACAATGAGGGGTATATCTACAACTCACAAGTCGGATCCAGCAAAATGGGAGTTATACTCCAGAGTCACCTAATAGGAGATTAGCTTCAAGACAGATATTATCCATACAAATTTCTTTCACTGTCTCATTTATATTTACATTTCATCAGAGGCTATAGTCATTTATACATGTATTTCATTTTCATTTATTATATAGTCTTTTCTAATCAATAGTCTGGATGCATATTGTTTAAATGCTTCCTCTCCTATCTATTTATAGAAGTAACACAGGCACCCCGCTTCTCTTTCCCTCTTCCCATTTGGACATTTGGGTTCTTGCCAGCGAGAGCCCTGTGTCTTCTACCCGACGGGTTTCATGTCTCCAATAACACACTGCTTTCAGCAGCTCATACATCCCGAGACAGAACCAAGTTCACACATTCGGATAGTAATAATAAATAATTACTTGACAAGCATTCACCTTTATTGTTTATATTACAACACATCAATGACAATCTCTATAATAAACGTTTACAATATGTAGCAGGTTCTATCAACCAATCGAAATTATAGGAATGGCCCTTTTTTTTTTCTAAAATGATCAAAGAATAAATTTAAATAATGCATTGAGCTAAAAGACTGAACTAACATACAAAACATTGAGATATATTGTAAGAATTGTTTTTTTTCTCTAAAATGATGAAAGAATAAACATAGAAAACATCGAGTTAAATCCCTCACACATTCGGGATAAGTCGCATGAACCTCTTACACCCGTATTCAGACCTGTCCAAACATTGAGTTTCTCTAATTACTCTCAACTAAGCACTTACGGCTCAGCATTCAATCCTTTGAGATCCTATGATGAACTCAAGCGTTTTCATAGTATATAACCATTACACATTCATAGTTTACACAGTGTTCCTCTGGTCATATATGTGTATTTAAATTCCATTTTTATCATACCAAGAACAACCACTTTGTTTCTCATCTTTTTTAATTTATCTCTAATTTGTCTGCATATTTGTGTCGTATATTATAAACACTCTTGTATATCAACCTATATATGTAGCAATCAGAATCAAGCCAGACTATGTATCATATGTCATACGCTGTTGTTTTTAATTTCATATGTCACATATATAACATCCGTGATATATATTTTTTGTATGTATTGTGGGGACAATACCACATTTTGAATAGCTTTACTCAAATGTAGTCAACGTCTTTTATACGGAATGGATAGATTTATGAAATTCTTAGTATACAGCATATACCCGACTGATTATACTTAGACATGCCGTTTCTTCCCGCAGATATATCTCACCTGTGGTGGTAATCAGCACTTAGGGTTAATGACTCACCTGTATTTTCCGTACTCATTATCCACATATATTAAGCAGGCAAGGTAGCAAGTGTCCTCACATTCTTTTGCCATGAGTAAGAGCACAGGACGTGCTCGAAACGCGTAGGCTAAGGCACAACTGCCTACTATTCACACTTGTTTTGGGACTGCGTCTCCCTACAATTTTAATCTTCTATACTCCAATAAAGGTGGGAATATGGTTTCCTTTTTAACTTGAAGCACGACTCAGCGCTGGATCATTTCTTTCTTTTCGCCCTCCGCACAGCTTATCCCTCCTCGTCTTTCCCCTCTGAGCCCTGCTGTGTGCCCAGGCAGCTGATAACAGCCACATGTAGGGTATTGCCATACCCGGGAGAACCCATATTACAGTTTATGTGGTGTAGGTCTCCGGTCAAAATGCTCACTACACCTCTAGATGAATGCCTTAACGGTGTAGTTTTTAAAACGGGGTCACTTCTTGCGGGTTTCAACTGTACTCGTACCTCAGGTGCTTCTGCATACATGACTTCGCACTAGAAAATCCCCAGTAGGCCAAATGGTGGTCCTTTCCTTCTGAGCCCTCCCATGGGCACAAACGGCAGCTTATCACAACAAATGGGGTATTGCGGCCCTCAGAACAAATTGCGCAACAGAATGGGGTATTTTATTTCTTGTGAAAATAAGAATTTTTGAGCTAAAATGACATATTATTGGAAAAAATATATATTTATTTAATTCCCAGCCCAATTCAAATAAGTTCTGTGAAGAAACTATGGGGTCTAAATGGTCACATTACCCATAAATGAATTCCTTGAGGGGAGTAGTTTCCAAAATGGGGTCACTTTTGGTGGGTTTCCATTGCTTTGATACCCCTGAGGCTCTGCAAATGCGACATGGCACCCGAAAACCAATCCAGCAAAATCTGGACTCCAAACAAACATATAGCGCTCCTTTCCTTCTGAGCCCTCCCATGGGCCCAAACGGCAGTTTATCACCACAAATGGGGTATTGCCACACTAAGGACAAATTGGGCAACCAAATGGGGTATTTTGTTCCCTGTGAAAATAAGAAATTTTGATCACAAATGACATTTTATTGGAAAAAATGACATTTTTTTCATTTCACATCCCAATTCAAATACGTGCTGTGAAAAAACTGTGCGGTCAAAATGGTAACAACCACCATAAATGAATTCCTTGAGGGGTGTAGTTTCCAAAATGGGGTCACTATTGGGGGATTCCTACAGTTTTGGCACCTCAACACCTCTTCAAACCTGGCATGCTGCCTAAAATATATTCTAATAAAAAAGAGGACTCAAAATGCACTAGGTGCGTCTTTGCTTCTAGGGCTTGTGTTTTAGTCCACGAGCGCAGTAGGGCCACATGTGGGACATTTCTAAAAACTGCAGAATCTGGACAATACATATTTAGTAGTGTCTCTCTGGTAAAACCTTCTGTGTTACAGAAAAAAAATGAATAATATTGAAATTCCGCAAGGAAAATGAAATTTGCAAACTTCACCTCCACTTTGCTTTAATTCCTGTGAAATGCCTGAAGGGTTAAAAAAAACGTTCTAAATGCTGTTTTGAATACTTTGAGGGGTCTAGTTTTTAAAATGGGGTGTTTTATCAGGGTTTCTAATACATAGCCCCCCCCCCCCCCCTCAAAGCCACTTCAGAACTGAACAGGTACCTTAAATAAAAGGCATTTGGCATTTTCTTAAAAATATGAGAAATTGCTGTTTATGTTCTAAGCCTTGTAACGTCCAAGAAAAATAAAAGAATGTTCAAAAAACGATGCCAATCTAAAGTAGACATATGGGAAATATGAACTAGTCACTATTGTGGGTGGTATAACCGTCTGTTTTACAAGCAGATGCATTTAAATTCTGAAAAATTCTATTTTTTCAAAATTTTCTCTAAATTTTGCAATTTTTCACCAATAAACACTGAATATATCGACCAAATTTTACCACGAACATGAAGCCCAATGTGTCACGAGAAAACAATCTCAGAATCGCTTGGGTAGGTTTAAGCATTCCCACGTTATTACCACATAAAGTGAAATATGTCAGATTTGAAAAATGGGCTCTGAGCCTTAAGGCCAAAATTAGGCTGCGTCCTTAAGGGGTTAACCCCTTCCCGCTCCTTGACGTACTATTACGTCATGGCAGCTGTATCGTTCGCGCTCCATGCCGTAATAGTACGTCTCGGGAGTAACGGCCGTTTCGGCCGTCCTCCCGACACATACAGGAGCTGTGACGCTGCTGTCTTGTTCAGCAGCTGTCACAGCTCCTACAGCGGGGACCGATCGCTGTGTCCCCGCTGATTAACCCCTTAAAAGCCGCGTTCTATAGAGATCGCGGCTTTTTAGGGGTTAAGCTGCCATCGCCGGCCTGCTACGCGATAGCGGCCGGCGATGGTGACTATGGCAACCGGACACCAAACAATGGCGTCCGGCTATGCCATAGACGGAAGCCTAGTGGGTCCTGACAACGTCAGGACCCACTATGCTTGCTGTCAGTGAGTAGCTGACAGTTCTAATACACTGCACTACGCATGTAGTGCAGTGTATTAGAATAGCGATCAGGGCCTCCTGCCCTCATGTCCCCTAGTGGGACAAAGTAATAAAGTAAAAAAAAAGTTAAAAAAAGATGTGTAAAAATAAGAAAATAAAAGTTTTAAAAGTAATAAAAGTAAAAGTCCCACTTTTTCCCTTATCAGGCCTTTATTATTAATAAAAATATATAAACAAACAAATAAACTATACATAATTGGTATCGCCGCGTCCGTAACGGCCTGAACTACAAAATTATTTTGTTATTTATCCCGCACGGTGAACGCCGTAAAAAAAAATATTAATAAACCGTACCACAATCACAATTGTTTGGTCACTTCACCTCCCAAAAAATGGAATAAAAAGAGATCAAAAAGTCGCATGTACCTAAAAATGGTACTGATGGAAAATACAGTTCGTTACGCAAAAAATAAGTCCTCGCACGGCTTTATTGATTGAAAAATAAAAACGTTATGGCTCTTAGAATAAGGTAACACAAAAAGTGAATGATTGTTTACAAAACGTATTTTATTGTGCAAACGCCATAAGACATAAAAAAAAACTATAAACATCTGGTATCGCCGTGATCGTATCGCCCCGCAGAATAAAGTTAATATATCATTTATAGCGCACGGTGAACGCTGTAAAAAAAAAAAGTATACAAAAACAATAGTAGAATTGCTGTTTATTAGTCACCACGCCACCTAAAAATGGAATAAAAACTGATCAAAAAGCCGCATGCACCCCATGAAAACTACAATGGATTCCTCAAGGGGTCTAGTTTCCAAATTGGGGTCACTTTTGGGGGGTTTCCAATGTTTTGGCACCACAAGACCTCTTCAAACCGGACATGGTGCCTAATAAAAAAGAGGGCTCAAAATCCGCTAGGTGCTCCTTTGCTTCGGAGGCCGGTGCTTCAGTCCATTACCGCCCGAGGGCCACATGTGGGATATTTCTCTAAACTGCAGAATCTGGGCAATAAGTATTGAGTTGCGTTTCTCTGATAAATCCTTTTGTGTTATAAAAAAAATGGTATAAAAAGAGTAAATGTCACCTCTACTTTGCTCTAAATTTCTGTGAAACACCTAAAGGGTTCATAAACTTTCTAAATGCTGTTGTGAATACTTTGAGGGGTCTAGTTTCTAAAATGGGGTGTTTGATAGGGGTTTCTAATATATGGGCCCCTCAAAGCAACTTCAGAAATTAACTGGAACCTAAAAAAATAAATAAATGAGGCAATACTTCGCTTCTTACATTATACTGATAATGAGCCGTGCCCACTCCGAGATGACCCCAGTTTTGACCGTTTGTATAAACGGAGACCCCTATTAGACCGTTCCAGTGCCCGGTTTTCCCAAGCATACACCCCCGAGAAGTGTTTTTCTATTGATGAGTCCCTGGTACATTTTAAAGGGAGGGTTCAATTCCGCCAGTACCTGCCAGGTAAGAGGGCAAGGTATGGCGTGAAGATGTATAAGCTGCGAGAGTGCATCAGGGTATACCTACAGATTTAGGATATATGAAGGAAAGGCCACCCCCAAACCAGACTGCATCCTGGACTACAATAGGTACATGGGAGGGATGGACTTGTCAAATCAAGTCCTGAAGCCCTACAGCGCCATGCGGTGAGGTATAAGAAGCTGGCCGGGCACATCATACAGATGGCTTTGTACAATGCGTATGTGCTACGTCGATGTGCAGGCCAGAGGGGAACTTTCCTGGAATTTCAAGATCTAATCTTTAGGGACCAGGAAGGGGGGGCGCATCGTACCAGGGCAACACTTTCCAGGAGAAGGTCCCCAAACCGGTGGAAAGGGAAAGAGTCAAAAGAGGTGCAGAGTCTGCTATAAGAGGGGGATAAGGAAGAACACAATATACCAATGTGACACGTGTCCCGAAAAACCAGGGCTCTGTATAAAAGATTGTTTTAAAATGTATCATACATCCCTTGATTTTCAATTTACCCTGATGCACTCCGCACAGCTTACCCCCCTCATCTTTCCCTTCTGAGCCCTGCCGTATGCCCAGGCAGCTGATAACAGCCACATGTAGGGTATTGTCGTACCCAGGAGAACCCACATTACAATTTAAGGGGTGTATATCTCCGGTGGCGCATGCTGGGCACACTATATTGGACACTGAAATGGCATATACATATATAAAATTGCAAATCTCACACTGCACCATCTGCTGCGCATTATCTTTTACACAGTACCTGTGGGGTCAAAATGCTCACTACACCTCTAGATGAATGTCTTAAGGGGTGTAGTTTTTAAAATGGGGTCACTTCTCGGGGGTTTCAACTGTACTGGTACCTCAGGGGCTTCTGCACACATGACTTAGCACCAGAAAAGCTCCAGTAGGCCAAATGGTGGTCCTTTCCTTCTGAGCCCTCCCATGGGCCCAAAGGGCAGTTTATCACCACAAATGGGGTATTGCCGCACTAAGGACAAATTGGGCAACAAAATGGGGTATGTTGTTCCTTGTGAAAATAAGAAATTTTGATCAAAAATGACATCTTATTGGAAAAAATATCATTTTTTTCATTTCACAGCCCAATTCAAATAGGTGCTGTGAAAAAACTGTGCGGTCAAAATGATAACAAAAACCATAAATGAATTCCTTGAGGGGTGTAGTTTCCAAAATGGGGTCACTTCTGGTGGGTTTCCATTGCTTTGATACCTCTGGGGCTCTGCAAATGCAACATGGCACCCGAAAACCAATCCAGCAAAATCTGGACTCCAACAAACACATAGCGCTCCTTTCCGTCTGAGCCCTCCCATGGGCCCAAACGGCAGTTTATCACCACAAATGGGGTATTGCCGCACTAAGGACAAATTGGGCAACAAAATGGGGTATGTTGTTCCCTGTGAAAATAAGAAATTTTGATCAAAAATGACATCTTATTGGAAAAAATATAATTTTTTTCATTTCACAGCCCAATTCAAATAGGTGCTGTGAAAAACCTGTGCGGTCAAAATGATAACAAAAACCATAAATGAATTCCTTGAGGGGTGTAGTTTCCAAAATGGGGTCACTTCTGGTGGGTTTCCATTGCTTTGATACCTCTGGGGCTCTGCAAATGCGACATGGCACCCGAAAACCAATCCAGCAAAATCTGGACTCCAACAAACACATAGCGCTCCTTTCCTTCTGAGCCCTCCCATGGGCCCAAACGGCAGTTTATCACCACAAATGGGGTATTGCCGCACTAAGGACAAATTGGGCAACAAAATGGGGTATGTTGTTCCCTGTGAAAATTAGAAAATTTGATCAAAAATGACATTTTATTGGAAAAAATATCATTTTTTTCATTTCACAGCCCAATTCAAATAGGTGCTGTGAAAAAACTGTGCGGTCAAAATGATAACAAAAACCATAAATGAATTCCTTGAGGGGTGTAATTTTCAAAATGGGGTCACTTCTGGTGGGTTTCCATTGTTTTGATACCTCAACGCCTCTTCAAACCTGGCATGCTGCCTAAAATATATTCTAATAAAAAAGAGGCCTCAAAATGCACTAGGTGCTTCTTTGCTTCTAGGGCTTGTGTTTTAGTCCACGAGCGCAGTAGGGCCACATGTGGGACATTTCTAAAAACTGCAGAATCTGGACAATACATATTTAGTAGTGTTTCTCTGGTAAAACCTTCTCTGTTACTAAAAAAAAATTGAATAAAATTGAAATTCAGCAGAAAAAATGAAATTTGCAAATTTAATTTCCACTTTGCTTTAATTCCTGTGAAATGCCTGAAGGGTTAAAAAACTTTCTATATGCTGTTTTGAATACTTTGAGGGGTCTAGTTTTTAAAATGGGGTGTTTTATGGGGGTTTCTAACACATAGTCCCCTCAAATCCACTTCAGAACTGAACTGGCACCTTCAAAAAAAGGCTTTTGAAATTTTCTTAAGAATATGAGAAATTGCTGTTTATGTTCTAAGCCTTGTAACGTCCAAGAAAAATAAAAGAATGTTCAAAAAACGATGCCAATCAAAAGTAGACATATGGGAAATGTGAACTAGTAACTATTTTGGGTGGTATAACCGTCTGTTTTTCAAGCAGATGCATTTAAATTCTGAAAAATGCTATTTTTTGTAAATTTTCTCTAAATTTTGCAATTTTTCACAAATAAAGACTGAATATATCGACCAAATTTTACCACGAACATGAAGCCCAAAGTGTCACGAGAAAACAATCTCAGAATCGCTTGGATAGGTTTAAGCATTCCGACGTTATTACCACATAAAGTGAAATATGTCAGATTTGAAAAATGGGCTCTGAGCCTTAAGGCCCAAACTAGGCTGCGTCCTTAAGGGGTTAAAGGACAGTAAAGAAATAAAATACTGATATATAAAAATTCATATTTAACCTGGAAAAATCTTAAATTCAATGCGTGCAATGCATTGTATATAATATTTATTTTTAAATAAAAGGAATCATTTGTAGCATTTTAGCAGTGAGAAAATTTGCCTTAATAATTTAGAAATGAAACGTATTGTTTCCAAAGTTCTGAAAGGTGATAAAACCAAGCAGTAATCAACACATGAATGTAGAAGTGATATGAGGCCTTTTAGAAGAATTGTCATTTTATAAGACAAATGAGGTGCTTCAATCATCTGTCCTAAATAGATGAAAAACAATCTTACACAAGCTGCATAGAAATCAAGAGATATCTAAGTTACAATTATTTAAAGCTATACTAAATTTGCCATACAGTTAAACTACTGTATATTAATAAGAACATTAGCAATATATTCAGTATGTGCATATTCTTATATATTGCCAGTTCTGGATCTATTTACAATTTTCATCATTGTCCTCTAATTGAAGTCACATTTAAAGTGTCCCTCCAATGTTACTCTCCCACATCGGGTATGGAGAGCCAAAACTTCAGGAGCGTGGTAGTTGCCGGGGCTATTATCATGCACCTGTGCATGATACTTTCTGGTGGTTGTTTGCTTGCCTTAGCAACTGTACCGTTCAGTGTTCAGTTGCGGCTCTCCACGCCAAATGCGGGAGAGTAACAATGGAGGGGGACATTAAACTGCACAATCTAAGCAATGAGGATATTCAGACCACACTAATACCATTGTCTGGGGGTGAAGGCTTAAAAATGTAACCTGCTGCCTTAAAGGGGTTGTCCACCTTGAAAAATCCGTAGTTGATAGAAGGGTCTCTTGACAATCTGATCACAGACTCTTCTACTGGGACCATAACGTTCAGCACTTATCTATGGAGAAACCTGGCAGTAAGTGTTCAATTTCCCTGCAGTGCCACCAAAGGAGCAATTAGGCATTACACAGTGCCCATTTACATCACGAGTCGTCTGTGTAATGCAGGACAGGACAGGTCCTCGAGAATGAGATATATTCTTTATAACTATGCTTAACCAAGAGCTGAGAATCCTGGACAGAGGACCCCCCTCTATTAACCAAGAATTCCCTAGTTGGGAAAATGGCAATGGGATTTATAAACTAGCTAACCACAATAACCACATTAAGCATGGAAAATATTCAAAACAGTTAATATTCCCTTTGCCCTCCCAGCAATGAGAAAGAGTTGAGTTCTCCTAATTTGTCCCATATGAAGCCGATGTGAAGCTATATTTGAGATCTGCCTCGAAACAAGGGAAACACCTGTGTCAAATCTTCAGTGATACTTCTTTTTTCCCTCAGAAGGGCCAAGGGAGTCCAGGAAAAAGTCCTCAGTTTGTAACCCATTAGCAGCTGGAGTGTTTGTAACCCTTTTGACTTTTTGAGTATTATCCTTCAGCTCTGGGAATATAAGAGTGGATATATTATCATAACAGATTTATATTATTGTAATGTTCTCACCTGGCAATATGGGCTGAATGGGCTCTACAGTCAATACCATTTTGGGACTTATGCTTATTTGGACCACGTAACACTTTTCTTGCACTAACTGCTGCCTCTTTGCCCTGCCATTCCTAACTATCTGGTGATCAACTTTGCCTTTCCATCTCCAGCTGATCACCCAGTATAACTTTAAGAACTCTTCTGTTTTTAAGGGCGATCACTTGCTTATGTGGAGATCATATTGAACGGTGTACCATTGAACATAAGTCGATGGAAAAAGGAGATCCTAAAGGTAAATAGCATGATATGCAAGGCTTTCCTCTGGGTACCCAAATCAGACCAGAATAATAAATAACACATGTACCTGTGTGTGGGCTTTGTTACATCTGGTAAAGTACTGTACATGTATGATTTCTAGTTGATTTTGCTCTGCAGTAATATGGATATTTATTTCTGCATAAAGCAAACAGACTGATTCTGGCATTTAAAAAAGAAAAAAAAAAAGGATATGAGGAAACATTTGCAGTACGACAATATTTTTAGAATAGTTATCTTCCCTATAAATACTAATTTATAATTACAAATATAGGCATGCCTACATAGCATTTCAGAAATTACATCCTAGACCTTGATAAATTATAGTCATATATGAATCTGGTTTCCTAAAATTGCTTCATTTTCTTAAGTCACAGGCAATGAACCTCTTTGTTAATACATTTATCTCCATATGGTAGTGAATCGATGTTAGTGCGAACTTGGAAATCAATGATAATCATTCAGCAGGTTATTTAAAATGCATTTCTGTTGTTGTTCCATAGCCCTAACACTCTGACAGACATGATGAATAATGCAAGTGTTAAAATGTGATTGTCTGTATTAAAACTTCATACATATACACACTGAATGGTGGTGACCTTTGTCACTTCTTCTACATCATAACTTGAGTGAGGGTCATTTTATGAGACATCTTAATTACAGTATCCCAGGCAATCAGAAAAATCATTTTCTTCACAATTGCTTCATGTTTCCAAATATAAAGCTGTAGACTATAATAGCCAATGAAAAAAAAGTGTAATAGAAATGAGCATGGATAGAATAGAAAATACTTTAATTGTTTTTATACCGTATATATTTTATACAATATTTTCACAAAAATATAATTACAATATATGAGACATTATAAAGGAATCAAGACACAAAAACTTGAGGGTATGTTCACACGGCCTATTTACGGACGTAATTCGGGCGTTTTTGCCCCGAATTACGTCTGAAAATAGCGCCTCAATAGTGTTGACAAACATCTGCCCATTGAAAGCAATGGGCAGACGTTTGTCTGTTCACACGAGGCGTAATTTACGCGCCGCTGTCAAAAGACGGCGCGTAAATAGACGACCCGCGTCAAAGAAGTGACCTGTCACTTCTTTGGCCGTAATTGGAGCCGTTATTCATTGACTCCAATGAATAGCAGCGCCAATTACGCCCGTAATTGACGCGGCGTTCAAGCGCCTGCACATGCCGTTACGGCTGAAATTACGGGGATGTTTTCAGGCTGAAACATCCCGGTAATTTCAGCCGTAACGGACGCCCTCGCGTGAACATACCCTATGAGTACAAACCACAATGTTACTCAAAGCAGAAAATAATTTATACCAAAAGTTGACTGTATGGACCAATTAAGGTCTTCAACTTTTACTGTACCATTACTCTGGTACTACAAAAAGTTTAAATAGTTACATAAAGTCAAACCTGTATACGTTATGAGGCAGCTGCTGTCTCTGAATAAGCTCTCCGGCCCAAAGTCATAGCTGAACTATAGTTTGTCATTGGATCGCAGATGAAATGGCATGGACTGTACACTGCGTGAATTGCCAAAAATCTGGCACTATTCTACCAGAAAACTGGTTTGGGATCATTATTAAAGTGGATCTGTCAGTATTTTATGCTGCTTGCTCTGTCTGAGGGCATCATAAAGTACTGCCAGACATGGTGATTTCAGCGCACTTTCGTCACGTGTAATATCCCTACGTGGAAGCTCGTAAAAGGGTAGGTGTCCCTAATAAAGTGTCCATTCATTGAATTTCTTATCAAGATTTTGGTTTAGGGAGGAAAAAGAGAGAACAACTCCTAGGAGAGGTGCTCCTGTGTCTGTGGTGTATATCCGGATACTTCAAGCAGGTGAAGACATCTCAGGTAAGATAAAAATGTGATGTTTATTCTTTTTTTATAAAACCCCTGAGCAAAGGGGATAAAAAGATAAAAATGGGAATACAGTGCAACCCTGAACTAGGGTCTTCATCAGGCAAAAAAAAAAACTTCACAAAGCATGGTTTATATATGTTAGTCCGTGCTTAATGACGTGACGGTCAAACAGTCGAGGTCGAGACATGCTACATCTTTCCAAATTCATACTTAGAGCTCCAGACAACAAAACTTGTACATAGAAAATAGCAGGAAACATCAAGCTAAGTAATAAAGAAACTTTACATAATTAAGCAGCATCATGCAAAAAGCCTCTGGATATAGATTACATTATTCATGACTGCTCCCAGGATCACTAATGGTTTGTGTAACAAGAGCTTTACTAATAACAAAATAGAACATTTCCAGAACCTGCTTGTAATGTTTCTTGTTTTATTAAGCACATATTTGAAAATTATACAAGTGAACGATGTTTACTGCCTCCAGATAATTGCACAAAAATATAAATTTGCCGCTTTTTCCCTAAGGTAAATGGAGGGCATAAATATATGGCTGTAGCAACCGGAGCAAAATCTTTTTGCCATAAAAATGACTGCTGTTCATATGCAAGCCCTTCCACTGCTGAAATGCATTTAATAACGTATTAGCATGTTTTATCCAACTATTTAATCTACTAAGATTGCATCTATTTTAGTAAATATAATTGGATTCCACTAATAATTAGACCCATTATTTTATAAGAGATGCCTTGTCTTTATAATGTCCTATTTGGATTATTTGCAATTAAAGGATGATTCCATCTTTAAATAACATCTGCAAGTAAACTATTTTGCCTAACAAATGCCTGCTCTGTTGTGCCATAAATACTTTTTAGACACCTCTCTACATTTGATTACCAATTTACTGGCATAATGCAATGCTTATGAAGAAATTGGTCTTTTGGGATATGACAGCAATGAGTTTTACTAGCAGAAAGCAGCATCTACCATCATGCATTGCAGGGGCGTAGCTAAAGGCTCATGGGCCCCGATGGAAAAGTTCTTACTGCCCCCCCCCCCCGCAAACTTCTCATGGCCGACGGTCCACAACTTTCAGCTGCATCGCTGGGTCTCCTAAGTGACCCAACATTGCAGCACTAGCAGCCAGGGGCGTCACTAAGGACTTAAAATGTCAGGGGAAATAGCACCAATACATATGTGTCCGCCCAAGAAAAATGTGTGTGTGTGTGTGTATGGGAGACAGCATAGCATATCTATAGCACTACGACCCTATAAACTATTGATAGGATTAGATACATTGGCTCAGCAGACAGTATCACACATGATAGGATTAGATACAGTAGCCCAGCAGACAGTATCACACATGATAGGATTAGATACAGTGGCTCAGACGACAGTATCACACATGATGGGATTAGATACACAGCTCAGGATTAGATACTGTGGCCCAGCAGACAGTATCACACATTATAGGATTAGATACAGTGGCTCAGCAGTCAGTATTACACATGATAGGATTAGAGATAGGGCCCAGCAGACAGTATCACACATGATGGGATTAGATACAGTAGCTAAGCAGACAGTATCACACATGATAGGATTAGACACAGTGGCTCAGCAGACAGTATCACAAATGATAGGATTAGATACAGTGGCCCAGCAGACAGTATCACACATGATAGGATTAGATACACAGCTCAGCAGACAGTATCACACATTATAGGATTAGATACAGTGGCTCAGCAGTCAGTATTACACATGATAGGATTAGATACAGTAGCTAAGCAGACAGTATCACACATGATAGGATTAGACACAGTGGCTCAGCAGACAGTATCACAAATGATAGGATTAGATACAGTGGCTCAGCACAGTTTCACACAATAGGATTAGATACAGTGGTTCAGCAGACAATATCACACATGATTGGATTAGATATAGGGCCCAGCTCTTGGACATTGCGGCTCCTGCGCTGGACCCAGGAAAGGTAAGAATAATAATTTATTTTGCTTCTTTATGTGTTACTAATTATTTTTGTGTGTTTTTTTACAAGTTCAGTTGTTGGACTACTTCGGATTCGAGGACTTCAATGACAGGGTTTTTTTTATTCTCAATAAAATGGTTAATGGGGGTTGTGTTTTTTTATTTCAATTTAATATTTTTTCTATGTGCTTGTATTTTTTAAACTTTATTATTACCGCCTTAGTAATGGCTGCTAGCTGATTGACAACCTCCATTACTAAGGCGGGGCTTAATGTTAGCAGGTGCAGAGGCTAACACTAACTCCCATTATTACCCCGGTACCCACCGCCACCAGGGGTACTGGGAAGAGCCGGGTACGAACCAGTACCCACCATCTGCAGTGACGGTCAAGAACCGGGGCAGCCGCAGGCTGGTAGTATTAGGCTGGGGAAGGGCAAAAACAGTGGCACCTACCACCCAGGTAATGAAGCCTGCAGCTGCTGTGTTGTATCTGGCTGGTTATGAAAATTGGGGGGGTCCCCACATCGTTCTTTCCAATTATTTTTTATTTTATTTTTTTTAAATGACTTGGGGTTCCCCCCATTTTTCATAACCAGCCAGATACAATAAAGCAGCAGCAGGTTAGCATTACCAGGGTGGGAAGGGCCACTGTATCTGGCCTTTCCCAGCCTATTAATACCAGCCTGCGGCCGCCCCATTGCCCGACCATCACTACAGATGGTCAAGTACTGGATGGTACCTGGCTCTTCCCAGCACCCCTGGTGGCGGTGGGTACCAGGGTAATAAAAGGGGTTAGTGTTAGCCTCTGCATCGGCAAACACTAAGCACCGCCTTAGCAATGGATGCTGTCAATCAGCCGGCGGCCATTACTAAGGCGGTAGTAATAAAGTTTTTAAAAAAAACACAAAGGCATAGAAAAAATATTTTATTGAAATAAAAAAAAAACACACGACCCTCATTAACCATTTTATTGATAAAAAAAAAGCCGTCATCGAAGTAGTCCTGGAATTCGACATAGTCCAATGACCGAACCTGTAAGAATACACACAAAAAACTATTAGTAACCCATGTGTTAGGCTTAGATACAGGGCCCATGTGTGATACTGTCTGTGGGCTTAAAGAACTTGTCCAGTCCCTAAACATTGATGGCCTATCCTGAGGATAAGCCATCAATAGCTGATGGGTCAGGGTCCGACTCCCCTGAGCACACCAATCAGCTGTTTTGAAGGGGCCGCAGCACTCGTACGAGAGCTGCTTCCCCTTAATTTCACTTACTCGCTCACACTGTGAATCGCCGACACGGATTTACAGTGTGACCGGAATTAAGTGACTGGAATGAAGGGGAAGCAGCTTTCGTACGAGTGCTGCTGCCCCTTCAAAACAGCTGATTGGCCGGCAAGTCGGACCCCGCCAATCAGCTTCAGCAGAGGGATATTAATTTTACCCTTCTCTTCAGCCGCGGCGGAAGCTCTGTCCTGACTTCATCCATCACGATGTTGTGCGCGGCGCATAGCGTTATGACATCATGTGCTGCGCACAGCGCTGTGACCTCAGGACCTCCGCTGCGATTCTGGAACCAGGAAGGTAAGTACTGTCAGTTACTATAGTAACAGGGGCCTGCGGCCAGAGTTACTATAGTAACTTTTTATTGCTATGGTGCGGGGGCTGCGGGCCCCCCTGGCTTCGGGGCCCAGTCGCAATTGTGACCGCTGCGACCCCTATAGCTATGCCACTGATGCATTGCATTCAGAAAAGTAATGATGAACCGTATATGTGACATTATCAACAAGTTTCCTGTAGTTTGAATGGAGTATCAAGAGCTTAATTCCTGTCTGCAAAGACGTAAAGTACCAGAAAAGGTTACCAGACGGTACGAAGATATCGGAGTTTAAGCATGTTCTTTAGCTCAAAGCGATTTATTAAAGGGGTATTCACATCCATGATTGTTCTTCATCAGATAATCACAAAAAAACACACACACAAGCAGTAGCAAAAATGTGAGATATCAGATTTGCCTTCAGCATTACGATAAAGGGACAGTATCGGTTCATTGTTAATGTTACAAAATTGCATATTATATTACAGTATTTGTATTTACAACAAATTTTAAGAAGCACATGACCAGTGTGATCTACCTTTACAATGGGGTGGAATGTTATTAATGGGCCCCACTGACTGAAATAAATATTTAAAGGGATTGTCTGTTTTAGAAAACCAATTTCAAACGCTCTATTAGGGCATTTTGAGTTATTAGTGGGGAGCAAATACAAAGATTGATTTTCTCTCTGGAGGACCCAGCATGTCTGCCACATGACAACATTTAAAACATACACATGAAAAATACTGTAAAAAAAAAAGAGTAGTTTGCATAAAAGTAAAACCCAGAGAGAATGACTCTTATTCTTGTCTGGTTTTGAAACCCCATTTTAGGAAATTCTGACTTCATAAATGGGGCCCTATTCAAGACCTTCATCTATGAGCAAGAGCGAAGAACAGCCACAAAGTGTGTCCCTCACTCTGGAGAACCCAGCTTGTCCTTTCATTACACAGGCAACCAATTAATTTCAATAAGAACTGTGTAATGCTGCATTTCTCCTGTGGTGGCACTGCAGGGAAATTAAACACTTGTTGCTAAATTCCCCTGCAGATTATAGCTCATTGCTGAGGGCTCTAGGGATGATACATATTGTAATCAGCTTAATTTCCAGGGACCTTTCTGATAAAAAGGGATTGTATATAGAAGAGAACCTCTAGAACAATTATACTTTCTCATTATATTCAGAATATAAGGTTGTGATGCCCAGAAGAAAACAATAGTAAATCAGTGATCCAAGGAATACACATTAATGTGCTTCTTAATACCGCTGTATCATCTACTAATTTAAACGGTGTTATACCTAGATGGAGAACACCAAGAAAATCCCCAAAATATATATTGTAAATGTACATCCCTATTGGTATGTAATGTCTAAAGGGGGACGGGCATACAGGCTCATAATAAACATGGTGGTAACGGTGGATAAGCCGCTGAATGAAACAAATACCTAAAAATCGGAGTCTGGCACACCAAAGATTAATTAAAAATATATAAATTTATTGAATCAAATGTAAATAAACATAACAAACAAATTAAAAGCATAGGGATGATTGCCACAGTGCGGATAGACAACCAGACAATAAAGTACAAAAGATGGCACTGTATAGACAATGAGAGATAGGCTGTATTATGTATAATACAGTGCACTGAATGTGTATAAATAAGGGCCACATAGACACAAAAAAAATGCTCCCCTGATGTCAATTAAAACTATACATAGAAAGATAATCACAGCAGCCAAATGTATATGGACATGGTATGGTACAATATTGGATGTAGCAATGCATACACCGATGTTTGAAGGAGCCCCTTACCCATGTCAAGAACCACACTGTCTGGCGTCAACCCCGACGCGCGTTTCGGCTGAAAGCCTTCGTCTGGGGATGGTGTAAGAGAGTGAAAACGAGCCATTTAAACCTAAATGAGCAAATCACAGGCGAGAAACTCACCTGCGATTGCCCAGGATAATCCAAATTCATAAGTGGAACGCAGCACGCAGCATCCCAGCCCGGTATGTCAACATCCGGGCCACGACCCAGAAGTGGAAGCCGCGAAACACGTGTTCCACAATCCAGCCCGGCCGAGGATCCAGAGACCCGGACTGAGAAGCCGCGCTTGCGCACCAAGACTTGTAAGGCTATGTTCACACTGAGTATTTTGGGGGAGGAATATCTGCCTCAAAATTCCTATCCCTGCACGACGATTTTCGCGGCAATTATCGCGCCGTTTTTCGCACGCGGCCATTGAGCGCCGCGGGCATAAAACAGCGAGAAATACGCTTTCTCCTGCCTCCCATTGAAGTCAATGGGAGGTCAGAGGCGGAAGCGCCAGAAGATAGGGCATGTCGCTTCTTTTTCCCGCGAGGCAGTTTTACTGCTCGCGGGAAAAAGACGCCGACGCCTCCCATTGAAATCAATGGGAGGCGTTCTCGGGCCGTTTTTGCCGAGTTTTGCGACGCGGTTACCGCGTCAAAAAACTCGGCAAAATACCCCGTGTGAACATAGCCAATACAGCAGTCGGGAGTGTCAGAAAGTACCACTCCAGGGGGACCATGATTTAGGGTAGGAGACATTATTGAACGAGTCAAAAAAATTGCAAGCTTTGAGAGCGTGCATATGCATGTTTACATATAATTGTCTGTCCCTATCCTTTCCCTACAAGCAATAAAAGCTTCAATGGTGTTACATAGGAGATCTAAGCCGACATATACAACAAATAAGAGATGAGGCATATGTTCAATTAAATTTAAAGTGGAACAACAACATATGAATATAAATACAATTAAATATAACACAGTGCATTGACCAGTAATATATACATAAAAATACAAATACAAATAGTAGTAAAACAAATAATATATACACGTATCCACATAAACATACTATTGACATATACACTACCGTTCAAAAGTTTGGGGTCACCCAGACAATTTTGTGTTTTCCATGAAAACTCACACTTATATTTATCAAATGAGTTGCAAAATGACTAGAAAATATAGTCAAGACATTGACAAGGTTAGAAATAATGATTTGTATTTCAAATAATAATTTTCTCCTTCAAACTTTGCTTTCGTCAAACAATGCTCCATTTGCAGCAATTACAGCATTGCAGACCTTTGGCATTCTAGCTGTTAATTTGCTGAGGTAATCGGGAGAAATTTCACCCCATGCTTGCAGAAGGCCCTCCCACAAGTTGGATTGGCTTGATGGGCATATCTTGCGTACCATACGGTCAAGCTGCTCCCACAACAGCTCTATGGGGTTGAGATCTGGTGACTGCGCTGGCCACTCCATTACAGATAGAATACCAGCTGCCTGCTTCTTCCCTAAATAGTACTTGCATAATTTGGAAGTGTGCTTTGGGTCATTGTCCTGTTGTAGGATGAAATTGGCTCCAATCAAGCGCTGTCCACAGGGCATGGCGTTGCAAAATGGAGTGATAGCCTTCCTTATTCAAAATCCATTTTACCTTGTACAAATCTCCCACTTTACCAGCTCCAAAGCAACCCCAGACCATCACATTACCTCCACCATGCTTGACAGATGGCGTCAGGCACTCTTCCAGCATCTTTTCAGTTGTTCTGCGTCTCACAAATGTTCTTCTGTGTGATCCAAACACCTCAAACTTCGATTCGTCTGTCCATAACACTTTTTTTTCCAATCTTCCTCTGTCCAATGTCTGTGTGCTTTTGCCCATATTAATCTTTTCCTTTTATTAGCCAGTCTCAGATATGGCTTTTTCTTTGCCACTCTGCCCTGAAGGCCAGCATCCCGGAGTCGCCTCTTCACTGTAGACGTTGACACTGGCTTTTTGCGGGTACTATTTAATGAAACTGCCAGTTGAGGACCTGTGAGGCATCTATTTCTCAAACTAGAGACTCTAATGTACTTGTCTTGTTGCTCAGTTGTGCAGCAGGGCCTCACATTTCTCTTTCTACTCTGGTTAGAGCCTGCTTGTGCTGTCCTCTGAAGGGAGTAGTACACACCGTTGTAGGAAATCTTCAGTTTCTTGGCAATTTCTCGCATGGAATAGCCTTAATTTCTAAGAACAAGAACAGACTGTCGAGTTTCACATGAAAGCGCTCTTTTTCTAGCCATTTTGAGAGTTTCATTGAACCCACAAATCTAATGCTCCAGATTCTCAACTAGCTCAAAGGAAGGTCAGTTTTATAGCTCCTCTAAACAGCAAGTGTTTTCTAATCATCCATTAGCCTTCTAACACAGTAAGCAAACACAATGTACCATTAGAACACTGGAGTGATGGTTGCTGGAAATGGGCCTCTATACACCTATGTAGATATTGCATTAAAAACCAGACGTTTACAGCTAGAATAGTCATTTAGCACATTAACAATGTATAGAGTGTATTTCTGATTCATTTAATGTTATCTTCATTGAAAAAAAACTGTGCTTTTCTTGCAAAAATAAGGAAATTTCTAAGTGACCCTAAACTTTTGAACGGTAGTGTATATTACAATTTTAAAGTGCATATGTGCATTAGAAGAACTAAATTTAATACATATATCACACATATGATAGCTCATAATATATAAGTTCATAGTTTATTAATTCATATGCTGTGCAAATTGAATATATAAACAGATCTATCATAACCAAGTAATTTCTGCATAAATTTGATAAATAGTGATTTTAATTTTAATCTTATTCATATGAATATGAAACATAATAGAAAATAAATTCATACCAATGACATAATTTTTGCATTATTAAAAGCGTATGTAAAAAAGGGAAAACAAACAACCACAAAACCACAACAAAATGTGTCCAACAGCAAAAAAAAATATATATATATATATATATATATATATATATATATATATATATATATATATATATATGTATGTGTGTGTGTGTGTGTGTGTGTGTGTGTGTGTGTGTGTGTGTGTGTGTGTGGTAAATTATAAATGATGTGTAAATGTTATTGTGTGCGGGATATGCATGTATATTGCTGGTGTATGTGACAAAGGGTGAAAAATAGCAAATATGTATGAAGAGATCAGAAATGATAGATGATAAAAAATATATACAGTATATGAAATATATATATAAAAAATATAAATAAAAAATGGTACCACTAAACAATACTATTGTACCACTAAACAAATAATCAGTGAATTAATAAAATAAATGAATTTTTCCTAAGCACCTATTAACAAATACGTGTGAGTGCATAAAGTGCATATGGTGTTAAAATAATTTTTAAAAAATAATACATAAAACCAATACATAAAAAAATATCAATACATGAAAGTGCAAAGTCAGAGTATGTAAATAGCAGTTACAATAACAGACAAGCATAAATATGTGCATAGGTGCATTGTACCCATGCATATTCGAATAAACACAGACAAAGAGAATCAGATAAGATATGTCCCCTGGTGGGCTGCTCATAGATTGAATGAAAGATTGGATAAAACGTTATTATAGGCTCGAAAAGACATCAATTGGTAGGTCACAGCAAATTCATAAGTGTTAGATGGCAATCTGAAAGAACTAAAAACAGATGAGGTTAAAAAACGAACTTGCTAGACTCATAGCTAAACATATTAAAAACAACACCATGAGAAATCCTAACACCCTACAGGAAAGCTGCAAATCCCACATTTTCATTTAACCTATTAGGTTAGACTGTCTTCAATTTCCAGATCCATCTGGATTCCAATTTTAACCGTTTTTTCATCAATGACCCCCCTCTCAGGTCAAGTTCAACATGATCTACATCTTTAACTTTTAGGTCTTTAGATTCGCCTCTATGATGCAAAAGAAAGTGTCTTGGCAATGTTTTCAGAAACTCTATTTTATCAGGAGCAAAGCCCCTAGCTGCCTCAATACTATTCACATGTTCCCTTGTCCTTATTTTGAGTTCTCTTGTAGTGATACCGATGTAAATTTTAGGGCAGGGACACCATGCGTAATAGATCACTTCCTTAGTATTACAATTGATTGGCCAAGTGATTTTATATGTTGTTTGGCCC